>NW_010241635.1:0-23309 GCF_000690775.1 Eurypyga helias
CCTTTCCCTCTGATTCTCTCCCCCACTCCACAGGGGGAGGTAGGAGATGAGCAAGCAGCTATGTGGTACTTATTTGCTGGCTGGGGTTAAACCATGGAAGATGTTAATAGTAAATACAGGTAATACTACTAATTCATGGCACTGGGAAGTGGGTATGGAAAAAGAAACCCAAGAGACAGTTTGTCTTTACAGGACATACCTCAATATCTAAGCATAGGAATAAGCAACAAAGTCCTTAAGCTCATTTTCTTCAGAAGTGAAAATTAAAGAATTTAGCTTTTCCCTTTAGCAAATTTCAATTACCTTTTCAAAATCTGGCAGGTCACACTAAAAAATTCAAGAATAGAATGCGATTAGTTAATTTTTTAAAAATGTGAAATTTTTTTCCCTTTAAAAACTAAGATAAACTAAAAATTATAGTTGATGCATAAGCAGCAAACCTTGAAATTAAGTACCAGGAAGCCAAAGATTCCACATATGTATACAAAGGAAAGTCTTTTTGAATTTCTAGAAATTACCTATCAAGAGCAGTTTGTGTCCTTTAAAGTGGCTTTTATGTGGGTTTTTTTCTACTATAATTGGAATGAATATGAAATATAATTTCATAGGTCAATGCAAAAAATGGCCCTAATGCCATAGCTGGTAGTTCTAGGCTGCTCCATGCACCTGATCTGAAGGGCTGGTATTAAATGTTAGTAAACAGTTCCAATTTGGAGGTATGTTTGGCACTGTGTCCAAGGAACACTAACACCAACCACTTCCCCAATTACCCACTCCCCTTCCCCAGGAAACGAAGCAATTGAGTGTGCTTGGATTTGATGATACAATGAGAAGATTCAAAACTTCAATACACTGTTGCTTTTCTCCCACTGTGTCTTTTCATGTATAATCAATACCACTATGAATTGTCTCCCATAACCAGTTATTTTGGCTCTCACTGGAAGGTGAAACAACAGATGTTTTGCTCTCTCTTCAGAGAAAATAGATGCTGAATTTTTATCAAGAAACACTTTTTCTTGATTATTTATCCTATGTTTCTTCATTTAGTTCAAACAAAAATAATTATCAAATAAAAGTGATAAACTGACAGCCTGGAAAACAGTGATCCCATACGCTTAAATGTCACCTTTTTTCTTCTCCAAAGAAATATGGATGACTTTTTAAGAAATCAAAAAAAACAAACTGGTTTTCCTTTTTAAAAATATCCCTTGAGCTGCTTATTTTTATTTGAATTCTGAGAAAAAAGAATTACTTTTCTGTGCTATACTATGCAATAGAATTAAAGTATTGCATGATATTATAATTGATATTGTCACAAAATATTTTTAAACATATTAAAATACATTATTTTCCTTCTCCTGTGATGAATCTATTGCTTTAAAGACTTGGAGTTAAAAGGTTTCCACCACAATAAGCTATTAATGTCAACTGTTTCACAATTCATAACCTAAATTTATAACAAGTTCCTTCGTTTTTAACTACTCAGGAGCATTGAGTTATTTCTGAAGGCAATGTTTCCTGCAATTTCACTTTCTTCATCAGAAGTCACCCATAAGTCAACTGCCTCAGGTATTTCAAAATGAACTTCTTTTGATGGCTTCAGTTATTCCTCTCCCTTCCAGCTCAGGAGTTGCAAAGCAGGTTCTGCTGCACTGTATTACGAATACGATCAAATGCCATGTAACGTCCAGCAATTGTTTTGTAGCCAATAGCTAACTTCTAACAACTGAATCACAATATTACTGTTCATTTCTTGCTAATGGAAATAAAACTCTATTTGCAAACATCACCTCGCTGCTTCTGAAAGCTTTGAACATTTTTGTTTTCACAGGCACTCTAAGTAGCAAACAATGCCCCTCACTCCACACAGCAATACGCAGGGAGGTTGATTCCTGCACTGGCATTTGTTAAATTAAAAGTTCTGATTCATTTCTTTTTTGATCTTTTAGAGTGAAATAGTGAATTTGCAGAGTAACTGTATTTTGCTCAAAAGAACAACAAGCCAGACCCCAAATTCTGTCTCTTTTATAAGCATTAACAGTTTAGTTGTATCTGGTTTTACTGCCCTCATGACTGCTCACTTCAGAGATGATGGATGTAGAGGGATGAGGATCCCTTAGAAACTGTCTGATGTGGCACTACCCAAATTGTATCCGAACCAGTCATATGGCATTTCTCCTATTGTGCTGGCTGACATCAGGTACATCTACACTGGCATTTTGGCTTGGATGAGCAATGAGTGTCCTTGTCAAGTGATTTTTCTGATCATCAACTGACCAGGCAATAATTCACACCAGAATGTGGTCTTGGAGCCACCAGACCGGGTTTCTTTTAAGTAAAATTGGAAGAGGAACTCCCTGTAACACCAGAGTTAAAGACAGGCCTCTTGGGAACGGTTTTTCCTACATACAACAGTTATGTGACAGAGGCATTTTTTAACTTGGATTATTTTACAGCTTTGTATTTAATGAAAAAATATGAAACTGTACAGAAACATATACATTAAAGCCAGCTACATGGAAAGTAAATTCTATTTGAATTGTATATTAAGTGTTACTGTGCAATACTAAATACTTTTCAATTATTTACTTAACCTTGTTCTTCAGCATATAAAATTCACCTCAGAATTTGTTCTTTGTACTCACATTTGTTGGCAAACTACATACCTAGGAGGTCCAAGAAAAGTCTTTGACTACACACTTTGGGAGAATATAGCAAAGTGTAGAAGTTCTTACAAAACAAGCTTTGCATGACAGTTACAGTCTCACATGGAAGATACATGACTTGCACAACTGGAATGATGCAATGGATGGCTATAAACTCTTCATCAAGCTTGGGAACGGGCTGCCCAGGAAGGTGGTGGAGTCACCACCCCTGGAGGGATTTAAGAGATGTATGGATGAGGTGCTTAGGGACATGGTTTAGTGGCAGACTAGGCAGTGTTGGATCAACGGTTGGACTTGATGATCTTAAAGGTCTTTTCAAACCTAAATGATTCTATGACTGATGACTCTATCTATTATGTCAAAGTTGATACGATTCAGTGGTACTCCAGTAAGAAGCTCAGGCATGAAAAGCACAGCAGCAGCAGCCCAACAGCCCGGCTCTCATCTACATAATGAGCCAAATTCTCATCACACGTAGGTAAGCACAACTGAAGTGCAGCCACCAGAACTGCACCCACCTTCACATGTCCAAATTTCATAGCCAAATACACTAACACTAGTATCAAACATGAGGAAATGTTGCTGTTATCTTACTCAAGCTGCTGTTCAAGAGCAGTAATCAATTGGCCTGAAGGGAAAATGCAGAGAAAAGAACAAAAATAAATCAATGTATGATATACTATGCAATGTAATATATAACTGGGATCGATCACATTACTGCTCTGTCAGATCAGCCTACAACTGGGAAATATTCCTGCCTGGCAGAGGTCACTAGCAGGGCAAATCAGTTGCTTAAAAATGTAAGAACTTCTCACCTCTTAGTTCTATTCAATTTATCCATGGAAAATACAGGTTTTGCCTAATACTAGCAAGTTAGTATTTTCACAATGAACTAAGAATAACTGGTTTTACCCATCTAATTCGGTAAAATTTTGAATTGCTACCCTGGAGTCACTGTGAAGGACAAGATATTTGATAAAAAGAGTACAAAGATCACCACTGGAATTGAAAAAAAAAAAAATATTCTGCCTCAGCAAGAGGAGCCAAGAGGAGGACATAAGCTTTCTCCTTAGCAGTGAAGTTATGTCAACACCACACCAAGTTGCTCTGCGAAGATCGACTACAGCTGGCTGGGACTGCTAATGTATTATCCTACTGGGGCTAATACTCCAAGAGTTAAGAAGAGTTAATTAGTTCAAATGAAACCTATGCCATGCAGTTATACTGCTTCTGCTACCTGAACTGTCTTGTATGGCAGGGAACTGTATAAAAACCTGATATTTTTTATAAAGCTTGTAACACAGCTTCTTTCTCTGTTTCACTCATCCTACCTTAAGTTACTCAAATTAATGTATGTACGTACAGAACAGCTATTTCTGCATTGCACTGGAGAGATACTAAAATGCCTAACAAAATTGTTCCTGTGATAATACAGATCAGATTTAAGGTTACCAAAAGAACATTCATTGCTTATTTGAGAAAAAGAGTATTACAACTGTCACCACTGGAAACAGCAGTTAAAAGTATAATGACGTCAAATGCAATACAGGACTGAAGGAAATTATCAAGGAGGAGGCAACAGGCTTTTCTCTGGCACATGTCTAAGGTCTAAAGTAGCAAACTCCATAAGGTTCAAAGGAAGAAAAAGAAGGAGCTATTAGGAGGCAAGTAAGGAGAAACTTCAGCTGTTTCAGCCACATGACCTCTTCACCGAAAGGCCTGTCTCCACTCATTGCCAGCTTAGCACAAACTGTTAAGAGATATGCTAACCAAGTATTTCAGCAGCAGAGATGAAATACAAGAAAAGAAGATTTTAGCTTCCTCTGTCCAAATGCACAGCAGTCTCACAAAATGTGCAACCCTCAGACCCATTTCTTCAGCTGAACTGAAACTGTTGCTGCACCAACTTTCAGGAGGATATTGTCTAGTAAAGTAACCGATTTGTGAGTACACTTTTTCTTAGCTTACCAAAAAAATAAATGACAAATCTAGGTCTTAGTGGCTTCCTCTTATCAAAAGAACTTTTGCCTAAAGAACATAGACATGAAGACCCAGAGCATTTGAAATCAGGATTATTCTGGAGGAACAGGCCATTTGACTCACCGAAGACAACAAGGAAACTTGCAGGCTTATTAAAGGGAAACTTGTAATTACTAATTGAGTGTTTCTCTTCTAAATAATTTCCAAGTCTTGGCTTTGTATTCCCAAAGAACAGGAAAATGCGTGAACCACAGAGGAGTGGGCACTGAGACCAGCAGCCACCACAGGTATTCCTGGGGGAAGGGACGAAATTGTGCCCTCTAGATGGCATCACGCGCACGTGTATCCCAGATGGAAGTGGCCAGCCCTACCCGGCAGTCCAACCATTGCTCCCCTGCACAGGGAACACGGGCACACGCGTCTGAGCCATCAGGTGGCAGCTCTTGGTCCCAGACAAGGGTGAAGGCGCACACTGCTAAACGGCACAGCAGCGCCTATCCTGGGATGCGCAGTATGTGAAACGTGTAATTTAAAAAAATCCGGGAAATAGAAAAAGATTGTCCTCATGAAACAACTATCCTCTCCTTCTACTTGACATGTAATAGTAATGCAGATCCTAACCAAACAAATGTACGTTGAAACATGTATGTGTGCGTGTAGGCACACGTCCATGCATATAAGGTTATATTGTACCCAAGCACTGCCTTTTTGATGATACTCTGAGATTAAATCATTAGTTAGTGGGGTATCTATGGAACCATCAGCGAAAATCAGAGACGCAGAATGGACCGAAGTCAGAGCACTCCACATCTGATTTATCTGTTCTTTTTATATATTTATAACTAATCTCAAAATCTGTGCCTGTCACCATGACAGATTAAGCAGACTTAAAATAATTGTTTGAGTCTTTTCTGCTGTGGACTGTTAAAGTGGCTGCATAATAAAACCAGTGAATACTGAATTGCATGAGTATGTTACTCATAGATTTTGCATATGTAGTTAAACATACAGCCAACACGGCAGCCAAGACCCCTATGTGCTGGAAGTCAGCACAGCTCCAGTAACTGCAGTAACATGAGAGTAACTATCTGCCCAGCATTCCAGCTATAATCTCCAATTGTGTATTTCTACAAGACGAACAAAAAGGAGATCACTATCAAATCAGGGAAAAGTGCATCACCACGCAGACCTCATTACTGTTTCATCATTCTCCAAGGCCAGTAAAGAGAAATGAAAGAGAGAAATTATTTTGCTGTGTAAGAGTTGTAAGGGATTCAGCTCTAACAGGTAAATTAACTAGGATTTCCTATGCAGCCAGTGGAGAATATCCACAGAATACTGGGATTTTCTTAATAACGTTAGTTTGACATGAACTGCAGCTATTTATTCAGTTCATGAACTATACAACTGTCATTACTGTCAGTCAAATTGCACGTGTTAGTATGTAAATTCAAAATATACGGTGTGATTCGAAAATCTCTGTCACAAAGACTCTTTCCTCTGAAAGAAGTGCCACTGTGAGCAATGAGAAGGCTCACAGAAAGTGCTTGTGTACAACTGGGCCCAGAGTGCATACCTGATAGAGACTGTTTAAAAAAACTACGGAGTCTCAGTCTCTGAAATGATAGATGTGTTGGGATAAACTCAGTCACCTAGATCTATAACACAGAGTTGGAAAATCTTATTTCATTCCATGGAGAGAGTGAATTTTCAATTGTACCACATGCCTGATTGCTAAAAAAGGTAAGTTACATTATCTACTGATTACGTGCGAGAAGGCACTATACGTGGAGAGAAGGGCACTGAAAAACTACCATTATTTAAATTATAAGAGTCAGACTGAAATATCAGATTCCTTCACTGCAACCTAGCAAGGACTCTGTGCAGAACACGGTTAACATTTATTTCAATAGAGAAAATCTGACAGGTTTAATAAAACCAAGACGATTTTCCTTGACTTCTGTGACTTACCTTTTCTTCACTGACTACACCTATTTCTCAGGCCTTCTGGCACCAAATCATTATTCTTGCAGCCATATTCAATACTCTGCACTATTTAAAGAGCGTTTGTTATGTCAGCCAAGTGGTACATAAGAAAAGAGCCACTGCACTGGAATTTGGTGCATCATAGAAAAAAAAAGAATTTATATTCTACTTTTACAATAAATATATGCAATTATGTTTTGTTGTGCTAAAATAACATTAAATGTTTACCTGTGTTCTCCTCATTTTTTTGTAAAAATTCCAGACCTCAATATATCTTGAGGATCCCACAGTTCACCTACAGTTTTCACAACTGCACCCATCCTAACTTAGGCAAACAATCAACACTATAGGTAAAATAAAGGATCTTCTCAACAGTATCCTGACTAAAATATTAATGTGAATTAAAAACTATATAAAGGTAATGTTTCTTCCTTGAAAAAGGATACCTTATGTTGGTTTACTGTGAGAAGGTACAAACCAGGAAGAGTACAAGATACTCTGCCTTTCCAATGTGCCTTGTATTGAATGGACCGGCAGAGACTGATGTGTGTGATAAGAGTACAGCAAAATTCCCTTTATACAAATAGTTGAAGGGGTATGACATGTTGTCACACTTAAAACAATTAAACGCAGTTTTAAAACTTAAAAGAGAGTAGGAACACTAATAGGAGCATATTTTGTTGAGCACTTCCCTGAATTAGCAAATTTCGGCAGATTACTACTTTGAGGGTGTCTCATGGTAGAAAGCAGAGCCGATCAGAAAGTTTTAACCTTTTCAACACGTGCCAAAATCTCAGAAACTCTGTGTGTTGTGACCCAAAACATTTAACTTCTGAACCACTACTGTGGTGCTTCAAAGGAGATGCAATTCAGTATTCTTTTTTCTCCCTAGACTTAGAAGAGAAAGCAATACCATCTGTTACTCAAACTAAAATTCCCAGGAGGCACCATGGTTGATTTTAGAAACTAAGTATTTTAAGCTTTCATTGACCTGAACAGCCAGAAACCTGAAGATACACATGGCTTCCTCCATGCCTCTTCCACCAGTCATGGGAGCAATGACTTAATGTACAGACTGACTTACGTTAGGGCACCGTCCCTTTTCAGGAGATGGAACTGTGTGGTGGAACTGCGGATTGGCAGTGTCTCTCTAATGACAGCAGCAAATGGTAACAGCAATGAAAAACACAGCAGATCTGAACAGTTCTTCCTACATCCAGTGGGCAAAGCTATTTTCAACACCCCTGTGTAAATTCATACCCCACTTGATTTTTACACGCCAAAAAAGAAATTGCCATAAATTTAAACTGGTCTGGGGAGAGAGAAAAAAAAAAAGCTCTTTTCGTTCCCCAATATTTTACATGTCTGCAAGAAGTGCTCTGGAAGAGACGATTCTTACATATCATCACATACTAACTGAAATTAATTCTTTGCCCAGAAGGTGTTTCTATTAGTCTTCACCTTCTATATGAAGATATTATTTCTACTGCCATCCCAACTGATAAGGTGCATCGACGATGGAAAGCTGTTCAGTCTCTGTGCCACCTACGGAGAACACAGCTTCAGGCACTCGTGGGCAGCATGTGGGATGGATGGAAAAGCCACAGCGGAAGATCTGAACAGAAGGAAGGCATGAGCTGGCAGGAGGGAGGGTACAAACATCTGGGAAGGTGGTACATTTCAAGACTGCAGCAAGACTGGGTGACGAGAGCTAGCAGAGAGGAAAGCACCCCAGAGCACAAAGGCAAGGAGAAACAGGTAGCAGCCATGAGATATGCTTCTCAAAGAGTCGTGACAACAGAGCCACTGAGACCTACAGTAGAAGAGTTCAAGCATCAATAGAGTACATTCAGCCTGATAGTAATTGTCCGGTTTTAATTTTAATTTACTCAGTTATTTTATTGAGAAGCTAAACCAGCTTGCCAGTACTATTTCCAGCAAGACCTGGAATAAACCGGGATGGTTTTGAAACCAGTGATGCAAGTCAATGCCGATTCATTATCAGCCACTGGATAAGTTTGGAAATAAGACTTTCCCTTCCTCATTGTCTGATCCCTGGCTATAAATAAGAGTTCTTAGGCACAGTTCAGAAAACTAATTATAAAAGTCTCCTACTGAAAAGATTTAAAAGTAAAATAATCCAATAATTAGGATTAAGTAGGTTGGCCTTTGGTGACTGATCAGCATAATGAACCTAGTTATGCAGATGGCCAAAACACTGGGCTAAGAGGAGGCTTCTGGCTGAATTAGATTAAATGCCTTGGCTGGAACAAGGCTGACTGCTACAAAATACACAGTATATTTCTAAAAAATATTTTAAAGTTTCATGATTTTTCTATGCATCTAAGTAAAATTATTCAAATTTCCTATAAAGGAAAGTGTAGCAGCTGACTTTCAATAAACCTGAAGTTTTTCCTCACAGTTATTTTCAGAAACTCAGGCTCTTTGCCCCTACATTCTGTATGTTTCTCTCCATGGAAAATAATATTAATTATTAAAAGTAAGTATTAATTTTCTTAGCATTTCATACTGTAGTACATGGAAAATAAGGAAAAAAAATTAAGGAAAATAATATGAGCAAAACAAAAAGCACCAGCACCCCACTTGAAATAAAGTTATCTTCTCAATCCATTCAAAGGAAATATGTGCTCTTCTCATATTTCTTTTTTATCTTTTTCATAGTTCATTGATATCATGTCTTTCTTCCTCTGCAGGGTAGTAAAAACATAATATCAAGAATACTTGACATACTTCCTCATTTGTTTAATGGTGATGATACAAGGGAAATTACCCCTCTAATATATTTGAACATTTAGCTTATTATCCTGAGTGAGTTTTCTCCCAAAGCTCAATTTATTAAAACAAAACACATCTTTCCATGATGAACTGCAAAGGGCAGGAGGGCAAAATTCTATAATTAAAATGAGAGTGGTTTCGTGGCTCTTCCCTAGCAGATACTGCTTCTACCGCAGCTTAGTTTACTGAAACTTTCATTGAGTCTCACTCACCCACAAGCAATGAGATTTTCACACATGAATTAGGCTTTTCATTTGATAACGTCAAGGTTACAATTTAATGCTACTCCAGTGGCTTGCTATTTGGTGAAAAATGTTACGGTTGTGAGCAGCCTTCAATCATTATTTTTTGAGGCAAATGGAATTTGTGTCCATTGCAGAAATTCTGGGAGGGAAGGGGGACACTCAGCAAACCATCCACTTCCTGGCTGACTGAGAACTGATGGGCATCTTGTCGTAAGACAAGCACAGTGCACCTATGATGCAGTGTCCATGCCAACTCCTGCCCTATAGATCAACGTACAAGCCACACAGGAGGGAGCATGCCTGCACTCTGCTAACGTGAATTTCTGTGAAGAAGGTATGTGGACTCTTCAGAAATGCAGGTAAGTCAGTCCTGTGCCTACCTTCACAGGAAAACAAGTACAGAGAGAGGGCTGGAGTGAGTAGACGCAATTCAAACTCTTTATTCTTGCAGAGTAGATCTAGCATCAGATGTTCCTTACATGTGGTAACTCGGCATCTAAGAGCAAGCTAGACACATCTAGACTTAAAACTTTAATTCCACTTCTTCCGTAATCTGTTTTCCTCTGTTTCCTGTGTAAAACATATTACCCTATCAGACTAAATCAGGGCATTACAGCCCTCTCCCTCTGAATTGTTTCCAGTTTCACGTCTTGGAGTCGAAGTATAAGAATACATTTAGATGGAAGAAGCCAGAGAAAACCAGCCAGCTTCCCAAGGTATCTGCCCGTGTGCCACATTCTGGCTCTTTACCTGCCTACAGATGGGTGCCAAGGCACAAATAGGTGAACTAGACTGTACAGGACGGTGGAGATCTGCAGCTGAGATGAGGACTGACTCCAGTCTTCTTGAGTCTTCATACAGTATGAAGAATTGAGAGGACATGAAGAATTGAGAGGACATTGAAGAATTGAGAGGACATGCAGCGTGTGAAAGGACATACACCCTCAACAAATTTGTGTAACGTGCAGAATCCCTTTTTTACTGGCAAAGCAGAGCATTGTCCAAAACAACCTCCAATAGAAGCTCTCTGGTCATTTGGTTCCGAGCAATCCCAGTCAGCTTACTTTCATCATAACCAACCAAAAGCAAATACTTTCTAAGAAAGTTGTGCTACTGCAGCTGCAAAGAAGGAAGTCCGGAAGAGCCGGAACATTTCATTCAGTTAAACATAGTTAATTCATACTGAATTACCCTCACTGCATAAACGTCTGTGCAAATGACAGACTTTAATAAGCCTTCAACGCTGACACAGTATTTATCACTGATTAAATTTTTAAAACCAAAGTAACTATGGCTTTTACAGACATGTTTAGATTAAGAGTGACACTAACTCAGTATATCAGTTTAATTCACTTGCAATTATGCAGGTGCTTGGGCAGCCTCTATTTCAGTCATTTAAGGCTAAATTGGGGCAGAGAGCCCCATAGCTCCATGTTGGATAGTGAAGCACTGGGGCAGTCTCAAGGCTTTTACAGACACCGTTTCTCACATACAGAATATTCTCAAAGCCTTCCTCTGTGTGCTGTGACTGTGTAAACTGGTCTTGCTGGAAACAAGAAACAGTATACAATCTAGCAACTAGAGTGCATAAAATACCTAATGTATCCAGGAGGGCAAATTAAGGTTTTGTGAAAAATTTCCAATTTATAGCATATGACTTTGGAAACATAAGATTACTGTTTTACTGTCACTGTGTACATACTTACACATACTTGAAACCACTGCATGGGGGTTGCTGCACTTCCAAAATAAAGTATATTTTTTGTACATCTCTGGCTACCATTTAAAAAAAAAATGCAATTCTTTTGGTGATGAAAGTAGATGAAAAAAAAAAGTAATTTCACCAAGGAATTGATGTTATTCAGCGTATTTCATAAATATTTTTTGCAGTACTCCAAATACACGGAGAACTTACCAGAGGTTGGTGGTTTGTTTTGGGTGGGTTTTTTTGGTGGGTTTTTTTTTTGCTTTGTAAGAGTTAGGAGGCATTTGATCATAACTGCTGAAGTAAATTAAGTGGCATTTCAAGAGCAGCCAACTAAAAATGCTGAAGGCACAAGGGAGTTCTGATATCCAGGAAATCACAATTAATTTCAACTACATAAAATGGGAACAAGATTTGTTATTTGTCATCTGTTTCATTTGATTAGAAATGTATGGTATTTATCAGTCAGTAGAGTGGAAATAGAATTTGCTGCAAATTATAAAGGATGTAAAAAGATTATAGGTAAAATGAGCGATGTGAGAATATGTATATATATTTCTTATCAATGTATATGATAGCTTTCACTTGAGCTGACTACAAAAACACCCTATTATACTGATTTGTTCAGTGAGAAATTTCTAGGTTAAACAGAAGTTAACAGAAGCTGAAAGATATTACAGAAATTTATTTGGCAATAGATTTGACAGCACCTAAGTATAAAAAAAGAAATGTTAAATACATTAAAGAAAGTTCTCTGTCAAAATCTCACCCCTTTTTTCACAGTTAGATTTGATAATTTCCTTGTCCATATTCAACAGTCCAAGAGGTCTAGTTTTCTTCCTATTGCCAGAAATTCCTGAAGAAAACCACCATGTACTTCATATCTACCATGCCAGTACTCCAGGGAGGGCAGAAACAATGTATTTCATGTATGGAACAGGAACTCTCTTCTCATTTAAAATAAAGTAAATAATCTATTATATTGTATATGTACTGTCTAAACTACCCATTTATCCCTGTGCTCATGGATAGCTTTTCTCTTTTGGTACTTCATTCACTTGAAACTTAGCTTAGACTTATCCCACTTTTTTTCTTTTAATCTGATCAGTCAAGAGAAGGTATTAGCCAGAAAAAAACCTTAACTGATGAATCTAAACTTTTATATAACAAAAGCTTTTACACCACTTGCTCAAACATTTCCCTATATGTACACTGTCACATACATTTATGTACATGTATATACATACGGTCCCTCATTTCAAGGAGCTCACTCTAGCAGTAGGACAATGAATATAGGTAGGGAGGACAACAGAAGAATTTTACAGTGCTCTAACAGACGTGGCTAAAACTTCTCATGAGCTACACTGGAGTAAAAAACAAATTAATATGAAGAGATATTAAAAGATTTCTTAAAAGTGCTGATATTCATGAAATTATATTCTTAGGGATTAATGGAGTGGTCCCATATTTTGACTATTACTTTTACTAGGTTCTGTTTATAGGCAGCGTTCAGATTCTACAATGCACAGATGGAGAACCAACTTTAGTAAGTTCTTCATTAGCCCTGCTGATTTTATTAATTGTGTATGAAACAGTAACATCTAATCATGTAAAGTAAGATTAAAGATTCTGACACCGACAGCACAGGAACTAACAAACAGTAATTTTTTGTTCCTGTCTACACAGACTAATAAAATATTTAGAATAATTACTCTGCAAAGAGTGAGGGATTAGAACTGCTAATTGCACAGAACTTTAAAAAAAGTATTTCTCTTAATTAATAAACCATAGAGTCTTCGACATTACATCTCAGATTCTTCAAGAGAAAAATCAAGTGCAAGTATATATAACACTAAACAACACACAATTAATGACACTCTGTTTTAATTATCCTGGGTCACAATTAATGTTGGTCCTGGAGTTGATCTTTTTACTTTGACAGCCCTTTAGACTATTTATGTAGATTAATTCTTCAAGTGTTGGCATTCACTAATAATGTGTTTTTGAACAAGCCCCTGCACAACACTGACATCAGTGAGGAGACCTATGACTCGCTGACCTTCCAGTCCCAGATTCTGTCTGTCCGTAACGTTACGTTACGTATCTGGGCAATTCGCCACAACTGATAAAGGCTGTGACATTACTGAACCACCTCCTATCAACTGAGGACATAAAGAACTCCAACTGCCCTGCAGACTGATTGAGAACAAGGCGAAGCAAACACAAATCATGCATATTTGGAAATAAAAGACAAGGAAGCTACAGTCATTCTCCACTGACACATAAAGCAAGACTATAGTAAACTGTACATTTATCAGAGTTTTATGGGCCTTAAAAATTTAGTATCATGTGTTTTTTTTTCCTAGAGCAAGATCAGAGTTAATTAATATTAAATGAGGTTTTTTTACACACAGCCTAAGATTCTAAAGGAAAGAAAAACTTCAGAGTGCCTATACCTCTCAGCTTCTGTATTTAGATCCAAACATGATTATAACTGTTTATGCTTTACTTCTAACAAAGTCTTCAAGAACAAAAATCCAGAGTTTTCATTTTAGTAGAGTACAACTCAAAATAAAAATTATGATGCAAAGGAGGCTTCTCACTTCACCAAGAATGTACAGGCCCAGAGATGAAGTCTTTGTTTACCGAGACTCTGCATATGCAAAATGCCACCAAGATCATTCTATGGCATTCATCTATCCATACATAGAACACTACATACAAAGGTGAGCAAAAGAGAATGGAGGAAACACTTGACAGGTTGAAAATATGCCTTTTAACTAGTTCAAAATTATATTAAAATATGCACAGTCTTATTTTTCTATACACTGAAACCCATGCTTCTACCAAGGAGTACAAAATAAGTTCATAGATGTAGAAGTTACAGTCTTACCTGCACCTTGACCATGGTTACCTACAAAAAGATTGGAAACTATTCCTCTAGTTAGGAATTACCACGAGGTGCACTATTTTGCACATCCTAATTTTCCAGAAATGCACTCAGAATGTAGAGTGTGCAGTTTTTCATGTGGTCTACAAGGAAATAGATTTTCCACAGTCTCACAGTAAAAAGACCCGAGGTGTCCCAAGCAGGCAGTCCAGCAATTAAAAGTTGAGCAATAAACTACAATGAAGCAACATTGGGTTTATGACAGTTCTTAAACCACCTATATTGGTCTTATAATAATAACTGCAACAAAACCAGTAAAAAAACAATTTTTCTTATTAAATGGTCTCAAAATAATGTATGAAGTTCTTTCTAAACATATCTGATGCTCAGCAGTAGAGAGGGATCCTTTCAGTGGTTCTAAGACTAAGCTTCATCCTTGGTAAATGAATCATAAAAAAATACCCCCTAAGACGAGCACAGGTGAACTGTGAAAGATTGGATTTATACTACAGGGTGGTTCAGTGCCAATAAATGAAATGAGGCAGGGGGCAAGGTGGTCTTCTATGTGTGAAACCGTTGTACTTCTTACCTCCAGAGCTTTCAAACGCTCCAACAGCAATTTTGTCTTTTCTTTTTCGTCTTCAGTGCTGCTGCTTTCACTTCTTGAATCTTCATCTGCTGGTGTGTGAATTTTTTCCATGCCTTCTTTACCTTTTCTACTGTCTCCTGACAGCTTTTCCTGAAACAATTTTTTAAAATCTCATTACTCACAGGTAGAAGTGATGTTAACTACGCAAATTCTTCAAACACCCTTGTATATGATGAAAAGAAGACAGAGCAGGTTGCTAGTTACATGATTATAGCACTAAGTAAGTGGAGTCGTGAAGGGTCTATGATACATGCTGATATGCCAATTCTGCAAAAGTGTATGCACAACTTAACCACATCTGCTTCAGATTTTTAAAAAGCAGAACTCATAATCTTTTTAATAAAATAACTTGCATTTCATCTTTAAAAGTTGCAATGAAAATTGAGCATACCAGCTTTCAATGGAAGCATTTTGACACTGAGATATAAAGCAGTTTATTGAGGAAAAGCTGACATATGTTCATGTCTAATGTGTTTCACCTTTCTTCATCTAGAGCTAATATTTGAATTACTAAATAATGGGCTGAGAACCAAGCTACCACTGGAATACTGATTTAAGATTCACACTAATATGTAACTGGAGAGAATCAAACTGGCAGCAGAATTTTCAGAAGTGCCCCAGTCTATTACAAGTCAGTCAGATTGGGTTATTATTAGCTGCTGCTGCTGAGCTTTACAAGGGGTCTATAAAAATCACAGGATTGAACAGTGAATCCTACTAACTCCATTAATTATGGGCATAAGTTCCGTGTTGAGACAGAGAATGAGATAGGGCAAGCAAAATACTGAGACTACAAACAGACAATATAAAATATTGACCAAAACAACAAGGCAAGCGTCAGGGGAAAAAAAGAACTACACAGACGTGTGGTGTGAATTATCATCTGAGTGCAGCACAAAGTGGACAGTCTCTACCTTGTAAACCATGTCCTCCAAGTACATAAGCAAATGCAGTGTGACAACAAATGAGAAGATTAAGAATGGAAAACGTGAGGTGAATCGACACTAAATAATGGGCGTCAACACAGATCTAGAGAAGCCCCTTAATGAACATTTAGTTTTCTTTGTGTGCCTTTTTGATAATTTCTTATAAGCAAAGGCACATACTTTTATGAAGTTTGGTTTGTCTGTGAGACGTATTTCCCGTAACTCCTACAGAAACAAACTCTGTCTAAGCAGAAAAATATGTCTTTTCATGAAGAACTGATCCAGCTTGAATAACTGTGCAAATATAACTCTTCGAGAGCTAACAGCAAGACATTATCTTAATTAAAACCCATAAACACAACTGAATTAAAAATCAGCACTGTGAATCACATTTCTAACAATGTCTTTTTTAAATATTAACTAGCTTAGAAATTGACTATTACTGTGCTAAAACTTTAATCAAAAATCAATTTCATAAGCTATTGGCTTAATCACTAAATACTCTTACAAAAACCATGAGGCATAGATCTCATTCTGAGCCTCGAAACACAGATGTCAAAGAGCCATTCCACCACGTCTCCAGCATTAGTGCTATCCTGACCACAAAGGAACCATAAATACAGTAGGGTATTTTTTTTTCTTGCTTGCTATTCAATGGTGCAATGATCAAGCATCTGTAAAAGAGCTGTTCAACTATTTTCCTCAAGTTTGTTCCTTTAAGTTGTTTCCTTCAAGTTGATGAGTGCATTGACATAAACTACTTTGATGAACTCAGGAAAGAAGACTGACAAAGGAATCTTTTTGAGGTAATTCACATACAAACAATTTTTAGGAGAGAATGGGACATAAATTAGATGTGGCTAACAGTGGAAGAAAATATAAACATCTGCTCAAACTAAAGAGCAGCAATTTCAAAGAACAGGTAGAAGAAAGCCTGGGTAATGACATTTCATCACAGAAAGGGGAGTAAAGCAACTTCTGACAGAGTAAATCCCAGTCATCAAAAAAATCCCCATTCATCTATTTACAAAATTGGATGAACTCTGCACACTAGTGGCATATTCAAGAATACACATCCTGTTTTCCTATGATGTGCACCAGAATACCTCTAGATACTATTATCCCTGCTTGAGTGTTTAAATATAGCTGACATATTTTCAGAACTAGTTCATTACAGAGTAACAATAAATGAGTGTACGTGGGCTAAACAGGCCCCCAGTATGTTACCTGCCTGGAAAAGCTAGGAACGGCAGGAAACATTACTAACCTTAGAAACTGTGCTTAGGCATGCAATTTGCTATGGGCGCTGCCCCATCACTTTGACCAGTTCTACCCGGGTGACACACAGTAAGGGTAGAGTGGAAAATCCACGTTCAAGAAAGCAAAGAAAACAGGTGCTTCTTAAACACTCTGTGCTTAAAGTCAAGCCAAGTAAGAGGGAGGATAACAAAGGATTTTGGAATGACCGAATCCTCCTAAGAGTGAAAAATCTGCTAAAATCAAAAGGCAACTGCCTGCTGGGGGGAGAGGCAGGAAGGGGCAGAGAAGAAATGTGTCTCCTGTGTGATGCTGATCAAATCCTACAGAAAGCTCTGGAGTGAGCACGCTGAAGGCAGCAAACAATGGCGTAGAGCAGCTTATTCCTTTTCTTCCCCTAGATTCCTGCACTCCTTGTGTTAACCTCAAATAAGGATCATCTTTCCATAACCAGCCTCTGCTGTATGCCTCACGTATTGCACAGTTAAAGGCAGGCTGGGTTTTTAAGCTGAACAGCAAATGCTCTCCAGGTCAGAAGTCCAGCAAAGGCAGAGTTAAGTGCTATCCTGCTGATCAATGCTGTTGCATTTCTGTGAAAAGGTAACAGATGGAAATGGTGCTCTGGAAGTAAGCTGAAAAGGGGGGAGGAAAAAAAAAAAAAAGGCAAAAGAAGGAGAACCCAGTTCTTAAATCCCTGCAGACCAACAAGAGTTTAAGACACATGCCTGTACCACAACAGGACACACACACAGCAGCCTGATGAGAATTCTACAGTACAGGCTCATTTCCCTCTCTAATGTGCTGTGTCAACCAGGAGACAAAAAATATTAAATATTCAAATCTTACTAGGATTATGCTGCTCACTGTAGCCCTGTTCCCACAGAAATTAATGGGAAACACATAAATAAGGACTACATTGTGTAACCTTCTCAACCTGCTTTAAACTGTCATTGCTTTTCTGAAACCATCAGAATTTTGCAAATCTGAAATGACATGCCGTCCTGACCATTACTTCTAAGTATTCCGTTTGTTCTATAAATCAAACAAATAGTACACTGATGATGAACCCTTTGATCAAACATTACAGGCCCTACAGCCAATAGAAAACAACAGATGAAAACAGACCCTGCGGTCTGGAAATGGCAAGCTTTCTAGAATCAATGGGAAGATATAAATCACTGAAGACACTGATCTATGAAGCTGTACAGTGCAGCGACCTGACTGAGACTTATCAGAAAGCTGGTTTTCAGTTAGATAAAGTAGGAAGGAGCAGTATAATAAATATACTTTCTCTTCCACTAATAAATAAAAGTAAAAAAACTAAATTAAGAGAGCAGAAAATACACTGAAATTCCAAATGATAATTTACTAGATTTTGTAGAAAATAAGGAAATACGTAGAATATAAAGCCAATCTTCTTCCTTCCACCTACCTTTCAGAATACTCAACAAGAAAGCGTTTCCACTCTTTATAAACAAAAGGAATAACTACAGTGATAGAAAAGATCATATGGAAGCTTTCAAAAGATAAGAGACTAAACTGCCTATTTCAGAAATTACCTTCTCCTTCCTCCCAAGACAGGCAAAAGGCTGCTGCCCCTCTGGACACAGTGTTAGTTGTTGGGAAGCCTTTCTTGTAAGACTCATCACCATTTCGAGGAACAGGCAAGTGTCAGAGGTACACTTAGCAAGCTACTTCTTCACCATTATTATTTAAGAAATTAGTGTACCTTTAAAGTTTTATTGGTAGTACCATCAGTAGTCTGTTCTTTGCCCTTTCTTCTTTCTCAAGATGCTTTCTAGGAATTACATGCACACAGAAAAAAAATTGGAAAAAATCATCTCTAAAATATTTCTATTTGTAACTAGGAAATTTCAAACCAAGAAACATCAGATGAAACAAAGAAAGACAGGTAGCAAAAATCTGGCCTAGATTTTATTTTTATAGTGAAAACCATGATTAGGCACTAACTGGAATAAGGACACTTCTCTGGTAGTAAAAACACGATGATATCAAACGATCATACAGTTCTCCAGGTAACTCATGTGCCAATGTTTTTTCCTAATTTGAGATTTTACACTGTGGGAACTACCCAAGCACGCAGCCTTTAAGAAAACAGAAATCATTAACGCTGTTAACCAGCAGAAAGGCCTCCGTGGGAGCAGGAAGCCAAACAGAACCAGAAGCAGCACAGCACCAGCCACAGCCCTCAGCAAGGGAATGCCAAGCCCTGCACTGGCAGCAGTAGCGGCTGGGAGTCAACTGCTACGGAGGTATCTGTTGCAGGAAAGAGAGAAGATGGAGCCAGACTCTTCTTGGAAGTGGCATGATAAAAATACCAGATATAGTGGGCACTGCTTGGAGCATGATAAATTGCAATTAGATATTAGGAAAACTCTTTTTTTTTCCTCCTGAAAGGGTGATCATAGGAACCACCTCTGTTGCTCCCAGGAACAGGTTCCTCAGCAAGATTTCCCGAATCACACAGATATTGCTCAATTCACTGGACAAGTGGCTACAATAATACAACATAGCATAATCTAATCTGGATAGAACTGAATCTGGACTCTACAGTACTGATTATAAACAGCAATCTTTCACAAGGACATGTGACAAAATTCTGATTGAATCAAATAAGAAATAAAAAAAGATCAAGATCTCTGAAATGCTGATTTTCCCAATGAGCATTGGAAGATACGAATTGCTTGTCTGGAAACTGATAAGTAATAATTAGAGATGACATCTTTGCTTACAGGAGCTAAAGATCATTTTCACGTGATAAACACAAGTCCTCCAGAGAACTGAAGTGTTTAAGATGCAACGCGGCAAAGATCCCTCAGATACAAACTATCTCTCTTTCAATTTTGGTGTCAGACTGTGATGCCTGGGGGTTGGGGGGGAGGTCTGAATCCCTTTTAATTCTTAAGCTTCTGAAATTTATTACAGACAACGGTTTTATAGTGGTTACAAATTTGAATTCTTCTGAGAGTCTTGCCTGCAATTTTTCAAAACCACACTTTAATCACGTTTAACCCAAGAATAAAATATATGTAGGATATATAATTAAATAGTGCTTATGATTGCTCATAACCACTTACTTGAGAAAATACCTCAAAATGATTCACAACATAGTTATTAACAGATCATATACAGAAGCAATGGTAACAGGCATTCAAGAATCCAATCAGCATGGAACCTAAGCTAAGTGGCTAACAGCATCTCAAAACATTTAGCACTTTCCATGGTGTCTCTCTCAGGAGCTTCCAATGGACTTCTAAATGAGATCCTAAGTAGAATCATAGAATCTTTCAGGTTGTAAAAGACCTTTAAGATCAAGTCAAACCGTTACACTGCCATGTCCACCATGAAGACATGTCCTTCAGCACCTTGTCCACATAGCTTTTAAATCCCTCCATGGATGGAGACTCCACCATCACCCTGGGCAGCCCGTTCCAGCGCCTGAAAACTTTCAGTGAAGAAATATTTCCTAATATCCAATCTAAACATTCCCTGGAGCAGCTTGAGGCAACTTACTAGTTATCTTAGATTTCAGTGACTGAACTTGGTGATCCAGGTACACTACACTTCTAACACTCTTGCTTTTAAATCCCTCCATGGATGGAGACTCCACCATCACCCTGGGCAGCCCGTTCCAGCGCCTGAAAACTTTCAGTGAAGAAATATTTCCTAATATCCAATCTAAACATTCCCTGGAGCAGCTTGAGGCAACTTACTAGTTATCTTAGATTTCAGTGACTGAACTTGGTGATCCAGGTACACTACACTTCTAACACTCTTTATCAACCTCCAAACCCAAACTGCAATTTAAAAATCCAGATACAGATTTGTTTATGCAATAATAAATTGTGATTTATTTTTTCTTGCAAGGCCGTTCTATAGTCTTGATGTTTTCCGAGATGAGGTACTTTAAGTGTTATTTCCACCACAGACCTCCTGGTGTTCAACACTATTCTTCACTGTGAGTGAGCGATATGAAACGAGAATTTTCAGACTGTTGATGCAGATAAAAACCATAGCTGAGGGTTTCTTTGTATTTTCATGAAAAAAACAGTCCCAAGCTATACACAAGAAGCTCAATCTGACTGCACAAGATGAAAAAAGGCAGCACTTGCTCCAAGGACTACTGACTTATAATTCCAACAAGGTTAAAATTGTTTTCCAGTGGCACCTTACTTCCCTTTCTCCCCCCACCATGACCTTTCTTTCTTAATCATAATTAACACTTGTTTACTGTAGCTCAATCCCTCTTAAATATGCCCTTTGGAATTTTGCAGTACCTTCTGATATGCTTTATACCCTCTTTCATTCGGCGAAACCTGAGACACATGAAACACACTCGTATGTTAAGCCAGAGCAACATGAAGTTAAGAGTGATGAATTCGGAAAGTTTCCTACAAGATGCTTGGCACAGGGGGAGTCAATGACATCACTGTGATCTGAATCATTGGCAACTTTTAAAATTTTTATTTATTTGCTAATGGGAATCCCAATAAACACCATGGGCCAGGTGTGAAAACCAACCCATAACTCAGCAAACAGGTCAGAATGTAAAAAAAAATTACATGCAACTAGACAGTGCAATCTTAATGATCTCTGAGTATAAGGCTACAAATATGACTTGTGGTTTCACTTTGCTTACTTCTATCTGTGTATTCAGCTGTTTTCTCTTGCTTTATTTTCTCCCAGTGGAAGGATATACTAAAATACAGCTTTGCTTTAGATAGCACATCAGCAAGTGTAATAATACTATGTTTTTATTTAGCTAACAGCTTTTGTTCAGAATAAGCTGACCAAAATTGAAGGAAAAGAAAGGAATGCACATATATCACAAAATTTTACAGAAACATCCCAAATTGCGCACAGTTTAACATTACCGTTGTCAGGAACAACGTATGAAATTGTTCTTTTTCATCTCTGGATTTCACTTACGAAGTGAATAGAGTGAGCAGTATCATCCCCTAGATTAAATACATGTGATGGATAAGAGAACAAAGTATGTACTTTATGTTTCTGATAAGAGCCTCCTACCACTCGCATATCAGTCTAAATGTACTACATATTATTCTTCACTCAAAACACTCCTCACTGGTACGAGCTATCACCCTATTGAACAGTCCTGCAGTAACATTAATAACTTTACTGATGATGCTTTTATTGGCTGTTCCATGCATCAGAAACATCTATTTCTTTTGAAAAAGTTCAGATGAAAAAGGACTGTAAAAGAAGAAAACCTTCACTGTGAAGTTCACTGTTAAATATACTTATTGGCTCAGTAAGAGTAGATGGAGTTTCTTGTCTTAACGTCCCCAGCTGAACGTCAGTCCTGGGTGTCAAAGCGAACTACGTTAACCTAGTGACCCCGAACCGCTGCTGACACCATCCTGCCTTCAGCGACTGGATATTCACATCACCAACAGCACCCTTGCCTCTGGCATCTCGTCTGTCAGAAGGAAAACCACAGGCTGACCATTCTGGGGGTGACTCTTCCAAGCCAGGTGTGCTGGTCTTGGTTGGTTAAACCACAACACTAGGTTTCAGGCACGGTGGTGGCAGGGCAGTGAGGCAGCAGCTCATCGTGTTGGTTGTTCTACTGCCTTTTCGAAATGGAACACTTCAGCTACACTGAATAGCAAAGGCAGCAGCAGGGAAAAATACTACTCTAGGAGCTAGGCTGCTCCTTCTTCATATGTGCATATATGATATTATGAGAAGAATATGCAGTGTGACTTTTCATGCAGATACACTCTTATAAATTGGTTCATTCTAGTACCATACTTAAAGTCAGCATTTTTCCTCCCAGGAAACCTATATGCACATTTAAACTTTCCTGATGGAGTTTGTAAGTATTAAGGTAACTACACTTGACTAAAGTGACAGTGCTAAAACATCTAACTTTGACTGAATTACAAACAAGCCAAACTATTCCGAAAATTAAATTCAGTAAATTTTATGTAGCAGCAATTAAGGCAATACGGTTCCTCTGGATTTAGACTGCTAGAAATAAGTCAATTTTTCTTCCCTTTGCAGCCCTCCACCTTTTTTTTTTTAATAATGTCTTTTCACTACTTGGATGAATGCCAAATTACTCTTTTTAATGAAATTAAAAACTATGAGTGCAATTCCTCTTTTTTTTTTTTTTTTTTTTTTTTTTTTTTTTCTCCCAAACAACCTTTTTTTGTTTTTATTTT
>NW_010241635.1:23340-74192 GCF_000690775.1 Eurypyga helias
TTTTTTTTTTTTGCTACCAGAAAGTCTTCTATGTACTTCTACTTGTTGATCCAGTTTTCCACAGATGGTTAAAGAAGCTCTAAAGGACATATCGGAAGATGAGTATCAACTAGTAGTTTGGAATGACAGCAATATGTTAACTGACTAGTTCTCACCATAAGCACAAGTGCAGAAGCTGACCTAAGAAATCACCTGTGGGATTAGGACCAAAAAAAAAAAAAAAGAAAAAAAAATGGAAGGGGTTATTACAAAGCCAGGTAATAGTTGGTTTGTCTCACAATCTTGCCAGGAAGACTTCTGAAAGAAGCTCAGACTGCATCTTCACAGAAAAATAAAACGTTGGAATTATCATTCTGGATCAGATCAAAACATCAGCTTTTCAAGTCTGTTGTTATAGTTTAGATTAAATATATAACTGAAATTAAAAATAACTTTTCTTGATCAGCAGTGAGCATTCTTTCCAAAATAAATATACTGGCATACTGTTACGTGCATTCTTCTGTTAAAATAATTTTCAAAAAGAGAATGTTTGTGAATACAGCATAATCTCTTTTTTTTTCCCTCGGAAACCAAGCAAGATTTTAGATTTTTTTCAATTTTGTAAAATTTAAATAATAGCATTGCTTTCTGCTGGCTTGAAAACATAAATGAATCACAGTTTAAACTGCAGAGGGAACAGTTATCTTTTATGGAGATGTGGAAATAGGAACAGAGCAAGTGACTTGCCCATGCAAAATACCCAACCTTGGAACAGCAAGGAATATAAACTGGTTTTTCAGCTTTTCTGTCCCAACTCTTCTGTCACTAGACAGCTGATTGCAGTAAATGTTCTCCCTTTATTATTTCTAATTCACCATCCTTACTCAGAAAATGCAAAGGATTAGACAGATAAAAATGTTTCCTATTTACCTGCCAGACCCTCTTGCCCAACCAGAACCTCTTCAATAGCAGCCCAGGATGGCAGTGCTGTGTCAAGTCAGCAAAGGCTGACATACAAACGTCATCCCTGACAGGGATCTGGATAGGCTACAGATAGATAAGACTCCCCTATTAAAATCTTGTGGTCAATAACCAGGAGTCACACGAGAGACCTGGGAGCATTAAAAGAAGTTGCCAGATGGGAGATGACAAGAACTCCCTGGGGATGTCACCGCTCTGCTGAGACAGCAGGGCTGGAAGTGGCACTGGGTACCACGGGAAGCGTGCCGCATCCTTGCTTTTTCACACAGAGGAAGCGTGGGCTGCCCTCAGCCTGTGTGCCAGCACAGCCCTGCTGCTGGTCCTCCTAATCCGACCTGCCTAAGGAATACGGGCAGACAAAGAGCAACAAGTCGGCCTTCACATACAAAGATACAAGCAACTCTCCAAGCAGCAGCTGTAAAACATCGTTGTTATAAACTCCGGGAGGTTATTTCAGTCTCTTAGGACTACCAAGCAGAGGCATGTTAGAGGCATACTCTTTTCCCTCAAAAACATCCCCTGAATTAGAAAAAAGGCAACCAGATACCATTAAGGGCAAGATAAAGGCTGCGGGTGACCTGCTGTGTATATCTCTGTATGCATCAGGATGACCTGTGGCAGTCAGGCTGTGAACAACATCATCATCTTGCTTTCCAAAGAGTGTCTCTGACTTTCTCCTATGCCCGTACATGTATAGGGTTCAGGCTGATTTTTGTGGAGTCATTCCAAAAGTAAGAACAAGAAGAAAGATACAGCAAAAGATAGAAATACCATATTGTAGAGGGAAATCTAAATGTAGAATTACAATCATTGTAATACATAATAGTATCATCAATCAGTCAATCTTCCCTCCTGTTACTGTGGATATATAGAGGATTCTGGGAAGGAAAGAACAGCTTGTTTTCTGAGAAACAGGCACACAAATGGCACATTTCAGTTACGAGACTTCGTGGTGTTAAACATAACTCCATTGCATTGTTACTGTATTACAAACAATCAAAAAGGGAAAACTGTTTGCACATATGTTCCTTGCCACAAAACTGTAATTTTGAACAGTGCCTGAGGAGCACCATTCACTCTCCTTTGGGGGCAAGAATCCAACCTCAATTTAGTTAAAAACGGGAACAAATATTTATCAGAATCTTCCCACAGTGGTGGAAATCTACCAGAAGAAAAGCCATAAGGAATTTGTTGTTACCAAGCTGGCCCTGGATTTCTCTGTATGGAAAACAGTCCAACAGCAAATGCTTGTGCCCTTGACAGCCTGGGATTTCCAGTGGAGCTCCTGGGAGTGCCAGTGGCTCCTCTTCCGTCCTTCTCAGGGAGACACAAAACTGCTAAGATTTGTCTAGTAATATTCTCCTTCGTAGCTTAGGCGGCCTGGTTGATGCAGTCCCCTGTGTGCACTTCCAATCCAGAGATATAAGTCTAATTTTAAGGATATAGTTCCTCCTTCTGCAATAGAATTCAGCATTAAAAACCCTATGTGGATTTCAGCTAGGGAATTCAACCAGTGCCTTTTTTTCAATTCACGGCCATGCTCCATCTATAAAATGTTACATATCACTGGCCTGAACATTAAGCTTGTGTAATTTTGTGTTAAGATAAAATTATATTGCCAATAGATACAGTTTTTCTTCTCAAGAAAGTTGCTGACACCATCAGCTGTGCAAATTAGAAGTGACAGTCACAACAACTGTTCCACAGTTGAATCTCACAAAGCATGCTGAAAAAAAATTGGTTTGATCTGGCCAACAATACCACCTGGAATCACAAGGTATTGCAAGGAAATATGAAAAGTTGAGGGCTTTTTTTTAAATCTCTTCATTATCTGGCTCAGTACTTAGAACAGTTCCTGTTACCACAGAAGCAGCAGTTTATATATATATTGATGTCATCTTGAATATACCTGAGATTAAATCATGTTATCTTTTTTTACAGACAAAGGTTAAAAATGGACAGATAAAGTGAGTTTGTCCAAGGAAATGGAGAAATTTGAAGCAAGTGAAAGAATCAAAATCTAGTCTCCCAAACACAGTGCTTTCAACAGCAGATTGTGCTTCCTTTCCAAAGCGACTGCACTGTGTCTGTCACATATCGACAATTCCAGAGTCATAACAAATTGTGAACTTACAACAAACTCTCTTCCTCATCTATTTTGATCACTGTACACTGACAAAAAGTCAAAAGGGACTTAAAAAAACCCTTGAAATAATTTGAGTGATGTGTAATCAGGTAAGACTCTACCTAGACAGAATCCCAGAATGGTTTGGGTTGGAAGGGACCTTAAAGCCCATCTCGTTCCAGCCCCCCTGCCATGGGCAGGGACACCTTCCACTAGACGAGGTTGCTCAAAGACTCATCCAGCCTGGCCTTGAACACTTCCAGGGATGGGGCATCCACAGCTTCTCTGGGCAACCTGTGCCAGTGCCTCAACACCCTCTCTGTGAAGAATTTCTTCCTGATACCTAATCTAAACCTCCCCACTTTCAATTTAAACCCATTACCCCTTGTCCTGTCACTACAGGCCCTTGTAAAAAGTCCCCTCCTAGGTTCCTAGTAGCCCCTTCAGGTACTGATGTCCACTAAGATGTCCACTAAGGTGATTAAATAGGAAAGAGACGATAGTTTTTGATATCCAAATCATAGTGACAAACTTAGAATCACAGAACAGAACCACAGAATCATTTAAGTTGGAAAGGATTTTTAAGATTGAATCCAACTCTAAATTTAGGAAGGAAAATCTACAGGGTGCTTGTTTTAATGTCTTAGGTTCAAGTATCACACACAACTTACATAAAGTGCTCTGTCTTAAATAACATTCATATATGAAGTCTCGGTTTGGCCTTTCATGGCCTTACTTTTCTGGACAATGCCTCTTGGAACCATTATAAAAGCTCTTACATACTAGAGCCTTTTAGTCAAGAGAACATTCAAGCAGGAAATACAAAGCAATTCAAATCACATATTCTTGTCTATATTTACGTGAGCGTTCATTATAAATCTTCCCTCAGTTATTATTATGTAAAATGATAACAGAGGAGAATTTTATTTACAGTCCTGCTTCTAAATTCTTTTACCCTAAAGAAATCACATCATCCATCTGTAAGTCCAGAAAATTAAATTCCCATATGGTAGCTAGCTTCATGGAAAGGCTTAGAATATTTTGCTTTAAGCAAGAATCCTGGCAAGACTTAACACAATATTGCAATAATACTACACGCTCTGGGCTCCATCTTATTACTATTCTTCTAACATGATCACTATGCAACATTTAATGTTCATTAGCAAGAATATTTATTCTGGAGTCAGGCATATTGATATTATAATAAGAACTCAATTTCATACATCCCAGAACAATAATTAGATTTGTAAAAAACAAATATATAGACAATGGTCAATAGATCAAAAGCGTTTATTGCGCAGAGATATCTTTTATAACTATTTAGATATTAATTTCAACAGGCTTCACACACTAAAACTAACTTACCACGGTGTCAGAGAATATGGTACCCATGTTGGTAAGTCACAATGGAGATCGCCTGGGTCATGTCCTCATTTGTTATGAAATACACGGCTGTGAAACTGCAGTAAAATCTGATACTCTATTGCACTCAATACTGATCATACCATTCTGATCATATCATAACAATCCTAGAGAACAGGTGTGATTCAGAATGTGTTCTATAAGGTGACTGATCTTAACGGATGGCTTTCAAAACAACTGTAGTATTTATACATTCATTAAGCTTTGTGTATGTATATGAAGATACATATATCACTTGGAATTCAGATCACAAAAATCGTTTTTTCAGGTTAGCTCACATCTATGCTTCACATACAAACACAGGGGGGTAATATGGTTAGCATGTTCCCAAGAACTGAATATGTCAGTGTTTTTAAGAAACATTACCTGTGTTGTACATACAAATTCTATTCCCATTTGTGAATTACCCTTATAAATATATCAAAAAACTGTCTGAATGCATTTGGAACCATACAAATGAATGCTTCTATTGTAATACTGAAGCCTCTTGCCAAGCCTGGACACAGTATTTGCAATAAAATTCATTATATATTTAGATGACGTTTGTCCATTATTTCCACACAGTTGGCTTCAATAACATATTAATGATTCATTAATGCTTTATTAATATGTTTTTCAATGTTAAAATACCTTGTAAACATTTCAGACCACAGATCTTTGCCAACTATTTGTTTTGAAGGCCCTGTCAGGTATTATCTCTCCTTATTACACGCAGTTGTTGCCTCAGTCACACTGCATAGCTTTTACTGTGTGACTGAACAAACGCACATCAAGAGACCCCGTTTCTGACCTACAGAGCAGGCCACAGAGAGCAGGAATACTGCTTCGCATGTGAATAGATCTATTCCTTGAAATTCCCAGAAAACAAACTATTTGTTTAGAAGTTTGTCATAAAAGCGAACAAAAGGGATGTGAGGATGAATGAGTCAAAGAGATGTTCAGAAGAAACACAATGTTCATGGAAATGTTTCATATTTTTGACCTGTTTTACCCATCACAGACTGGTTCATGAGGCAGTAGACTACCTATTCCTCCAAGAAAGGGAAAAAAAAAATATTGCTTTTGAGTCATAAATTAGAAAAAGAAATTCATAAGCAAGGGAAATTGCATATTGACAATACAGAAGAAATGAAAATTGCTAAAAAACAAGCTGACTTTGATATCATCAGTGAAAATGTTCACAAGAACAAGAAAAGAACAGGGAGAGAAGGAAGCTGTTATGCAACATGGAGTAAATGTGGATTTAAAATAACCCTAGAATGACAGGGTGCTTCAAGGTCCTGGGACAGAGATGGCTTCACCCTTTAAGAGACCTAGGCTCAGGTTGGGGGAATCAGCCCTGACTATTACCCTAGCCAGTTCAAACAAAACCCCGTGTCCAGAAAGAAGTGGGAAAAAAGGGTTTGACAGCAGTTTGCTAGTGCTGAAGGGAAAGAAAGAATTGTTCTTGTTATTAACTGTGCAGAACTGCCTTGTTCTTCTGTTAGAAAATAAACCCAAGAAATTTTACACTGAACACACCATGGTACCCATTTCTCCTGGTTGGCAGGAGACAACAGACCCTGTGTCAGAATGGCCCTAAAAGGAAAAAAATACAACCCAAACCAAAAAGAAATTCTCTGTTTTTTTAAAAAATTAAATAGCGCAGGAATGAACAAGCACTGAAATTGGAAAGAGGAGTTTAACTCCCCTGTGGGACAGGGGCACACGAAATTTCAAATTTAAAAGACACTATATAGCTAATTTTTTTCCAGCTCAAATGAAAAACAAAGAGCACCCAAAACCCCTCAGTTCAACTGAAACCAAAACACTTTGTTGCTTTTCCTGTCGAAAGTGCAAACCCAAACCCCAGAGGAGCTGAAACCTAATTGTGGTACCACTTCCCTGTGCTTTCCCAGGCAAGACAGCATACAGAAAAGCAGAGGGTAAGATCATTCCAGCTGTCTGTTACAAAGGGGCAGACAAGTAACCCACCACACGAGGCTGACGCCAAGCCCACTTTCACACACCTGCTGTATGGTGGCAGGAGCGAGCAGGAAGTGTAGATTCAAACTCTGAACCAAGAGGAGAGAACTGAGTTTCATTTTTGCATCCCAAAAGGGTAGTGAGGAAAACAAAGATGCTTTTCTCACCAGTTTCTAAGGCACAATGTTCTATTATAACTTCAACAAAAAGTTTAATTTGTCCTGAAATTAAATTTTACAGGCTATCATTTTAACAAGAAAAATTGATTATTTTGGAAGGTTAATCTAAAAGGTTCTTTTCCCTTCGATCCAGGCTTAAAATGAAAATGTAATTACAGTGATAAATACTCTTTAATATACATTTTTGTTTAGCCACATGGCTTTATTCTTACATCAGTTTAAAGAATGGACTAATATAACTAGAATTTTTGAAAAGTGTTTTATCTGAAGGATCACTACATAGTATAGACTTTAATATATTATTTCAGAATTTTATAATTTTATAAGGAAAGCTGATTCTGTTTAAAAAGCTACACCATAGGACTGACTTCATGAAACGTTTTTATTTAAGAATTCATGTGCACAATATCTGACTAACTGGGATGTATCTCATTCCTGTTTTCAGACACTTATAAAGGCTTTCCACCACCACCTCAGGTTCAATGCTTCCAGAATACAACAGGACATTAGGAAAACGTAAAACTCTCCTTTCTTATAAACAGAGACGGTTCTTCCCTTTGGAAAACCTCTAAAATCTTTGCTCTCCTAAATTCCATCCTCAGATTCTCCCGACTCCAATTGAGGCTGATAAAATGCATCTCCCAGAAGCAGCAATACAAAACTATGGAGCTTGGTAAGGAAACCTCATACCCAGTAAGGATATGAGTGGAAAATATTACCCATCACAACCTGAAGGTCACGTCAAAAGCACCTATGTTTTGTAGAGATGCCCAAATATATTACTTAAAATATTAAGTGCTTTATTAAAAGTCTTCAAAACCAGTTTCTCTGTTCCCTCTTAACTGTGAGGAGCAACAACTGCAGATGCATAGTGACAATAAAAATCAAACCCCTTAAACTGTGGTGAGAGAACACCTGCAAAAATGTAGACAGAGCTAACCACCACCTACAAGTACTCATAACTAATAAACAAATAGAGGAAACAATGCCAGACACGTTTACCTCAGTAGTGCAGTATGTGTTTTAAAGAACTTCTCTATCACAGGAAAACAGGTAGTAAGTCACTAATACCTGATACACCTTCATGATATTGTCAGTTCCTTCTCCATTCTGGCCTGGGGATCCTTGGCTCTGCAGCAGATTTCTCACTGTCTCCTCCATTCTAGAGAATGAAAATATTTATAAAAGTCAACTGTATGGAAAAAATATTAAGTTGCATTCAGTGTTTTTGTTCTTTACAAGAGCCCGATGCATCCATGGCTACCATGAAATTAATATTTAAAGACAATCCTGGCCTTATAATGTTCTCGTAGTCTATGTTATGAATAACACATTAAGGGCACTCTTTTATCTTTTGAATATGCACAGTAATTAGTTGTATTGTTAAAATCCTACTGGAGCTCAGTTACAAAAATGAAAAACAAATGTGTGCAAAAGACATCACCTTGTCAACAGCATAACCAAACACCATGATAAAATTACTGTCATTTAGGAACAAAATTAGGCAGATTAAAAAAAAAACCCAACCCTGCTGTATTTCCAGCCAATTGTCAGGTTTGTGCAATTTAGACAGACTGTCAAATACATTACTAGTATTTACTCTCTTTGTTATAGGTGCAGCAGTGTGTGCCAGTACATTTGTTTATAGAGGCACAGCTGCTGAACACATTCACCCTTCTCTGCCCTTTCAAAGGGATGTAAAAAGCAAGTGTAGGCTACAATCTGGTACTACCATCTCATGAAAACGTAATCAACTTCAGTTCCATCAGTGAAAGAAGGATGGTTTGTGCTTTCATTTTAGGAGGTGTCAATAGACAGCAGGAGAAGTTGTCCTTGATCCACACGCATTCATCAAGCATGTTAAAACTGACAATAATGCTAACCCTCCTGAACAGAAGAGAGTTCTGCTCCTGTGCACAATAGGGCCGCTGGCAATAACGGCAGCCACCTACGAAACGCTGGTCCCATTCAGCGTAGATCAGAAATGAAACCCCAGGGGCTTAGGAGATGTTACCGAGGCTGACTACAGATTCTGGGTTCTAGAGCTGGTTTCAGCTCTGTGAGCATAGGTAAGAAGAGGAAAGGGATCAGAAGCCAGAGAAGCAGTGATGGACACCACAATGAAGATGCTGGGTTTCACAACAAAAAATGCTGAGTGTTAATTCCAGCCAAAGGTGCTCACGCTTCCCCCCCCGCTCCCCATCTCCCCACCCAAATTCTAACCCCTGTACAGCTGCTTCTTCAGCTGTGCAGACTCCGGTGAGACGTTATTGCAGCCTTCCGGTACCTGAAGGGGCCTAAAAGGAAGCTGGGGGGGACTCTTCCCAAGGGCCTGTAGTGACAGGACAAGGGGTAATGGGTTCAAACTGAAAGTGGGGAGGTTTAAATTAGATACCAGGAAGAAGTTCTTCCCGGAGAGGGTGGGGAGGCACTGGGACAGGTTGCCCAGAGAAGCTGTGGATGCCCCATCCCTGGAAGTGTTCAAGGCCAGGCTGGATGAGGCTTTGAGCAACCTGGTCTAGTGGAAGGTGTCCCTGCCCATGGCAGGGGGGTTGGAACTAGATGGGCTTTAAGGTCCCTTCCAACCCTAACCATTCTGGGATTCTATGATTTCTACTGTATTTAGGGAAACCTTTTGACTTTTGTGTACTGTTCTTTGCAAATGCAATTGAACAGAAAAATTATTCACAGCATATCCAATTTCTTTTTTATTTCTAAGGTAAAAATCCAGTAAGACAGCAAATGTTAGCTAACTACTCTGCCCAAAGGCCAATAATATCTTTTATATAAGCCTTGTGGTCTTTCTGTTCTTTCAGTCTTACCAGAATCAACAGTATTGGCTAATTTAGCAATAGTATGATGTTTTACTAGGTTTTCTCCTTTCAAGTCAGTCAGCTACACTCCTTTCTGAGAAGTCGACACTGGGTATTCATTCTACTCAGATGAACACTGACATTTTACTTATTCGTATGATGGTTTTTTGTCATTGATGTGCAGACTTCTACACATTGCCAGAATGCCCACAGAATAGTTGGACCATCTGTTGACCAAATGTGGATAAAAACAAGCCAGCTCTAATCTCTACTGCAGACAGTGGTGCAGTTTTTCAGTTGCAGATTGGAACCATTTCTGCTCATAGGCTGACCTTAATCAGATGCCTTTTACACAAAAGAACAAATCATTTTGGTTGATAACATAAATTCCTGTGCAGTTCTCACTGAAAGATTTCATTGCTTAACATGCTCATCATTCTGTTTTTAAATTAATGTTGTAATAGGATTCTTAATTATCGTGTTTTATATGCATACATATTTCTAACTCTAGTCCTCCATAAAGTTCTTACAAATCAATAAACAAGAAAAATGGGGGAAAGAATAGATTCAACTATCACTAAAATCAGTTTTTCAATTTAGACTAAATGGTATTAATGAAAATACTGTTAGTTACATGTTAGCGTCACCAGTTAAACCAGCTCAGAAAAACGGTGAATTCTTAAATTCAACAGGTCTGTTGATCTTCAGTCAGATTCAGACTGTATGTTTTGGACAACAGGCCCACCCTGTCGAACAGCCTTACACCTCCCATCAGCACTCAGATTTCTATGCAACGCAGTAACCTTTCCAACATGGGGAAGAGTTCAGTTACACACAGTTGTGACTTTTGTTGTTTGCAGCCATTATAAAAGTTTGTAGGAGTTGACAGCCATAAAGCTGAACTGCAGGCACAACAGAGATGCTGTCTGTGCGGTCACGCCACTGTAAAACCCACACTGAGAGTCTCACAAGCCTCAGGTACTCATGGAACATCTGAAAAAGGGAGAGAAAACTAGCTTCTGTCAAACAAGGAAGCGCAATATGCTTACAGGCAAATTTACTACAAAGCTCTGATGGCCAGTGCTCTTGCAGCTTATAAGCTGCTCCTTTTTCACTAGAACCCCAGTTGTCCATTTTTAGGAAGGGCTGCTTAATCAAACATGGCACAGGATAACAATCAAGACTTGTTTCTCACAAATTATAATCTTTGCAGCACGAATTAATGGCACCTTAACTAAAAAGCGATTGCTGTATTATGATCCATAATATCTCTACAGTGACAGTACATGCCAGAAGGATCTAGCACAAATTCCTTAAAGGAATGCAAGAACAGCTGAGCTTCTATACATTTAATGTGAAATCCCAAGTTTTTCCTCCCTGAACAAGCCTTCCAAGGACATGTGAGAATTTTGGATGTGAATCAGAAAAATTAGGAGCTTTATGAAAGGCTATTTCTACAGATCAACCTCTATTTTTTCCCCCTTCTGGTAGGCACAAAAGGTTACAGTCTTTTGGTCATGATTCTGATATCCGAGATGGACCCACTCCAACATCAAGCACTTGCTGATACTTCTAGAATAGCTATCCCCCACGCATGTATTCTGCCTGTTTGCTGGCCTATGTTAAAAACCTGTTTTGCCAAGGATTCAGTGCATCTTATGTAACTATCAAGCTGTTAAAATCCACTAAAACAGTCTCTAAGGCTCACCATTCCTGAGTCTTCACTCACTATTTAAGAACATCTATTTTCCCCTTTCTTTCAGTGTTCTATTTACTGTCTATTCATCTGAAGCATCTCACTTAGTACCATTACAATTTTTTGTTACATCTATTATTTGAATAGAAAACTGAAGTTTTCTTAAAACTGAAGTGCTCCTTTCAATCTTTCTATTTTTAAAAAGCTTTTTTATTTAGGGGAAAAATAAATGAAACCCATGTTTGATAGAAGATTTTTCAGTTTTCTTGACAAAATGTCAGTTTAGAGTAGGGAAACCAGTCCTAACCTAAGGATAAATTTCTCGAAGCATTAAGCAGAAGAAGAAATGAAGCATTCTGAAACCAGAATCTGTTCATGGGATATAAGAGTTTAAGGAACATAAAATATTAATGCTACTGTGGGAAGCACTGTCAAGATTTCATCCAGAATATTATCTGCAATTACAATCACCAGTGTTCAGGAGCGGCTCGTTCAGTGAGGGTTCGGTGAAGAGACAGCACTGAGGTTGTTGAGAGGAATTGAGTCTATTTCATGAGAAGAGATTAAATAACTTAACTTGCTAATCTTAAGAGACCAAGGGTTTACACAGCTATGGCTTCCACAAAAGAATCAGTGAGAAAAAGTAAAATGAGAAAGAAAACTACATCAACCTAAGGCAAATTTTGTCTTGACTGACAAAACAAGATGGGAATACAGTGGTTACAAATACATTTATGCTGGAATGAGGATGTTTTTAATCACTGAAAAAGTGAGACCCTGCCAAGTAGAGTAACACAATGAGAAACCTAAAAGGTTTTAAGCCAGAGTTGAGCAGTTTATGAAATTAATTATACATCAGGGTCAAAAACCAAGGACTTGAATTTATGATCCAAAGGTCCTTGCTGCTATTCCTCCTGAAACAAATCAGTCATTCGTTTATTTCAAAAATGTAGTTTGTCCTGTGCTGTTGAGAGAATACCAGGAAATCAATCCAACTGCAGCGTACACTTACTTATTTTGGTTTTATTTCTGGGTTTCTGGGCAAGGGGGACAGAGGAAACTCTGGAAAGGAGCAACTATTCCCTGCCCGGGGAGCAGCACACAGGGCACAGACACTCAGGCATCCAAGGTGGCAGAAGGAAGCTTCCTCTGTATTTTTGCTGTAACTCAAAGCTTGCCTGGAAGCCAGAACCTGCCGGCAAGGACCCACAGAGCTGTAAGAGACTTGCTTTTAAAGCTTTTTGATGTTATGTTTCTGACAGCTCTGCTGCCTCCACCTCCTGCCTGGCCCCACTGCTACGATGCACAGTGTGTGCCAGAGCACAGCTGCAACCAGGCTGGGGGAGACGGACCCTGCTGGGATTGATGCATCGCTGCAAGGCAGTTCAGTTCCTGACTTTCAGTTTCCTCAGGACCAACACCTTCATCAGCGGGCATCTCCTCTGTGCCGTCCCCCAGCAATGCTGGGACACGGTCAGAAAACCTGCCCCCTTTTGCCTCTCCCACTTTTGGCATTCCAAGTGGACCAAAGCCATAGGTTATTACGTTGGGGTCCTTCCCAAGATCAGATTTTAAGACCATACAGGGATTAATCTTCCTTCAAATACACTAATTCAAGAAGTTCTCTCAGCCCCCTAACTCTGCAGAACTTTCCCCATATATTCCCCACTTCCCAAAAAGGTCTTTCAGACCCCTTTCAGCCAGGTTTATTGATTCCCTTCCTTGAGAGAGGTGTCTGTCTGTTTGCCACAGTAATTTCACCTGTGAAGAGGATTATTTCTGGCCAACCTCTCCACCATGTAGGCCATGCCTTTATGTTATGTTCCTACCGCAGAGGAAACCCATTCTCTTCTCCAGTTCATATCCGTTAGAGGGGTTTGCTCTCCCCAGACCTAAAATCTTTCTTTGACAGAGCAATTTTTCTTTGAAAAAATACCTTTCACATATATCCTGTTCTTTGATTCCCTTTCTAGCACAGGGAATAAATACTCTCTGAGCCCATGCTCTGTTCAGCCAAGTGCCTCACAGCCCTTTTTATGATTCTGCCCACAAGGCACAGGTAGCACATAGTTGATCCAGCTCTAGAAGGTGCATGACAGTTTCAAACCCTTCTCCCTTGACCTACTTCCTTCAAGATTTCCACAGGCTGGCAGGTCCATTTTTCTAGGTGCTATCACCTTCCCTTTTCATCGCCCTCAAGCTGAGGTGACAGTACTCAGCGGTTATTTCAAATGCAAGTCACAAGAATTCCTTCAACTTGATAGTGACTCACAGTCTTATAGAGACGTGACCAAAGGATTCTATAGTATCTTACTGCAGCAGTTGAGGTTTGTATTTCAGCTTTTTCCTTCTCCTCATGCCATGCAGCAGGTGCAGGACTCTTTCAAGTCTTAGAGAAAAGTATTAATAACAGATCTTTCTCCATCTTTAGTGTGTATTTTCTTCCAGCTCCTATCTGTGAGACGGCGAAGCTTCTTGCTTCTCTCCTGTGCAGTCTCTGGGTTAAGCCTCTTCACATTTGTTTTTAGTTACAGACTCCCTGGAAAAGTGGCCTGCGTTTCAGCTCCTCGTGTTCTCTGACCCCTCCCTACTGCCTGATCATGGACCAAGGAGCAGGTTCCCATGTGGTTCCTCACTTCTTTCAGCTCTTGGTTCACCTGTGAACCAGCCAGAATTTTCACCAGCTGGACTTTGGTTCTCTATTTGGAGAGTACAATCTGTCTGGCTTTGGTGGCAGATTTCTGCGCCCCAGTCCAAGCCTTCCAGCTCTCCCTCCAAAACCACACTCCAAACAAACAAAAAACTTCTCTCTGATTCAGTTCACAAATACATTTGTTTGCTTACTCATAGGTAGTTTCAAACTTCAGGTTTGGGGTTACCTGCATCTCACTTCCCTCATCACTCCATTCAAAGCTCTGTAATGGATGAGATCAGACTTTCTCCTTACAGTGACTTTCTCAAACTACCGAAACGCTTACGAGTAAACAACCCCTGCTCCTGAACAAATAGAAAATCCAGATTTTAGATGAAGTACCAGATTTTTTTAAACAGGGAAAATATCAAAGTGGCTTTACAAGACTTAACAGAAACAGCTAAACCTCATCGATCAGCAGTTCCTGTTCACTGCATCCTTGCAGAGTGTCTTTCCTTCCATCTGGTTTCAGTGAAATTAGTGGCCCTCTGAACTGCAGACTGTGCTTACTCCCCTCTGTCCCCAAGGATTTCCATCAGCTCTAGACATGGCTGCCTGCTCTGCTCAGCTCTCCCCTGACCTGCAGCCCCATCTCCACACTGTGGTGGCCTGCCAGCCACACTGACAGCCCCGAGACCGTCTGCTCTCCTCCACAAGCCATGGCGATGCCTAGGATGAAGCGGTCCCTCCTTCCCAGGGCTGTGTCCGAGCCTGCTGCTCTCAGTGCACCTACTGCCGAGAGCCTGCAGCACGCGGGTAGGCCACTGCTTCACATGGGCAGGTAGCCAGGAGACAACACAAGCTTCTCCAAAGAATTTAGATACTGAAAATGAATTTAAAAAAGCAAAGAGAGAAGTGGAAACAGATATGTGATAAACTTAAAAGAGAACTGACAGATGGGAAGTGCTAGGGCTTGGAACCCCAAGGGTTTTTCTCCACGTTTTCAGTTCTGCTTAGGATACGGTATGGGTACATGCCTTACAGCAGTATGCTGGGCAAAGCCTACAGAATGCACAATATCCACCCTTAATATTTCAGTTGGAAAATAAAGTAATAATATCCTTTGTAATAGCAACAGAAACACACACATATAATGTATAATTTATGTTCATTCTTTCTGTTCATCAGTACAGATGCTTATCAATCCAGAAACGCCAAGGCAAATTCTCCTCCTGCGGCACCATCACGGCCCTTTCCCCACCACAGGCTCTGAGCAGCCAGTCCAACCCTACGGCATTTGCTAGCGGCAAACCCAAACTCATCAGCCACGCTCTTTACAGACCCATGCTAAACCTTCCTTCTAAAAACAAACTCAAAGCATACTCAAACTTTTGCCTGAAGGGCAAGCGAACTAAAGGAGAGCAGCACATAAAATAAAGTAACTTGATCACGATGAGGGCAACTATTGCAAGGCCGTGCTGGAACAAAACAGGTCCCAAGCTCTATTTACACGACTGGAGAAGGATCCTTCTTTTGACTCTTAGCTCTGATACGCTAGACCATACCAACACTTGAAAATCACACAGAAATGAAAGACTGGCTACACCATTTACTTATTGAACCACTGAACCCACTGGAAATTTTCAAGGTATCCTTAAAAGAACGTGACTATGTGCCTTGAGCCTCAGGTAAGCAGAATATCGAAAGACCTCGGCATTGGCAAATCACTGCTCCCACACAAGTCTGAATTCTGTTATCACACAATGGCAGACCTGACATTTCTTTGAAACTGCTCTACCTACCATCTGAGCCAGAAAATGTTGGAAATGTTTCCACTGTCTCTTTCAGCCATACGGATTACACTCATCAAACTTATACCTACAGCAAAAAGTTTCTGAACTGCAGTAGAAACCTGTGGTAATGTTTATTTCTGTGTTGACAGATAGACAAATGCCATATGGACTGTATGGATGTCTTCCATCACCAGCCCCATATACGATTTTGTAAGTTACAGGCATGGAGGATTAAACAAAAAACAATCCAAGACTAAGCCTCACAGAGAAGTTTCTCACAGGCAACTGAAAGGATTTTTCACGTGGAAGGACTGTACCTCCCACAATACCACAGGAACATTATCTGGGACCTTAGGACAGGAGACGTTATCATCAAGTGGACAGAACCAGACATGCACAGAAAGCTAATTCTCATGTCAGCTTAAACATACGCTCCTAAGTTCAAACTCTTTTCATGCTGCAGGCACCAAAAATAATCACAGTGCTTCACCATAACTAAAAGCACCAGAAAAGTCACAAATATATAATCAGATTGCACATATTTCCAATTTCAAATATGGTTTTTACTTTGTTCTTGTTTTCTAAATTTTAAACAAATATTTGCTTTTCCATATTTGCAAATATATAGAGATATATCTCCCAGCTCCTCCAAATACACAGATTTAATTTTGTATAGAAGCATCCTCATACAGACAAACCACTCTTGCTTCAAGTTTCTTATGTGAATGAAAAGCCACTCAAAACTAAAAAGCCCTTGTTCAATTCTGAGTCACAGCATCAAGACTACCTTGACATTGCTACATCGATTTCTGTGTGTTTCCCACAAACATCAAAGATGCTATGCAGAGAGAGGCAGCTTGTGGGGTTAAAGTAGGTACAAGAGAAATGCAAGAGGAAAATAATGTCCGTCATCAACGAACATTTGCAGAACCCTCCACAATCCAAACAAGCTGCTCTTACGCATTTTCATGCTACGCAGCCCCTTGTGAAGCTTTTGGGCTTGGGCTGCAGAGTGTTGTGGCAGACACCACCCTGTGCTGTCCAGAGCAGAGACAGCAGCTAGAAGAAAGCTAAAAAGAAGAGGGATGACTTTTTTTTAATTCCTTCTGCTGAAATTACCATGATTTTTTTCAGCCCTACTCCTCAGTGAAGGTTTTCTTAGACCATCAGATTCTACACTCCAATCTTAAGCTCTACATAACATAAAGTTATTTCACTCTGCTCATAGCTCCACCTCTGCAAATCCCGTAGGAGTTTTGAGACAGCTCCCCTGTTGTGAGCAATACCCTGTGAAGATGAGGGGATATGGCTTTCTATAAGTAAACCCCCAACTTCACAAAACCAATAAATAATGGTATTTTCTTTACTATAACATGTTCCACTGTTTTAATTTACACGACTGGGAAATCCATTGCAAAGTATTGACATTTTCCATTTAGTGAACAACTGCAGTAAAAATTCAAGGATGATCTATCACAAAGCTGAGGTTTTTGATTACCATACTAGCTTTAATTATCATAACTCAGCATGTGTTAGTAAACATGGCTATTCTGTTAGAAAGATGAGTGATGTGAGGTCTCATCCCTAGGATATACTAAGTCCCTGCTTGTAAGAGGTCTGAGCTCCACAGCTTTTGGGCTGTGAATATGCAGGTTAACATAACATACTGTGTTTGCACCTTACAGGTGAACAAAGCGAGGCACAGCAAGGTCAACCAGCACAGCCAGTATCAGGGTTGTTAGACCCCAGGACGCCAACCATTCACCCTGCTGGGTCTAAGCAGCAGATGATATGTCCTTTCTTTACCATTGTGTTGGTATGACACTACAAATCTTCAGCTCAGTGATTTGAGCACTGTATCTTAAAAAAACATTTCAGTAACTTCAAATAGATTGGCAGTTTTTCTCTCTCTTTACTGATATGTTAATGTTTCACACATTTCATATGAATAGCTTATGGTAGTGCTCACATAACCTTAAACAAGACGTTCGATCTGGAAGGAAGCATGGTATCAAAAGCTTCCTTCTGTCTCTTTATCATTCTGACGTTTCTGCTCTTCTGCATTAAAAGGAAACCTGGAGGATTTGTGGGAGGATATAGAGATATTTATACCTCACCATTCTACAATTATTTAGCATTAAAGAATTGCAAACCACTTAAAACATATAATTCTTCTGATTAAGTGGCTAGTGAGCATGCACACTATTGCTGTACAGAAAGATACATAATTATTTTGATTAAGTGACTACCAAGTATGCATACTGTTAAAGTTGTTCAGAAAGCTTCATTATGTTGAACCACACACAACATGCCCTGATGCCTTCAGAGGCAGACTGTAGTTTATTAAATTCTTGGGGTTTTTTTACCCTTAAAATGTTACTTGTGAATTTAATGCCTTAAAACACTAACTACTAATGGAACTAATGGGACTCTAAATAAATAAACATTCAAGAAACTACTCCTGGTTTGGTTCAATAACCTACATCTTACATTACAAATCAGATTCAGAACACAGCACCAGCCATTTCCGGACATTGTAGAGCCAACTGCAAAGACCCAAAGGCCAAACTCCTGCAAATGCAACTACACAGGACTCAAACATGACAGGAAAATTTCCCACTTTGAACCTGGATTGCCCCCAAAATGGGTCACCTTACACGTTCACAAATACAAAGAAGAGCAAGAATCAACAGAACAGCAAAAACCAATTACTCTCGTTCCCAACCATGAAATTTGCTTAAAAGTATTTTTAAAGACAACAAGAAATCTTCACAAATATAATTTCCTTAGAGTCTCTGGACTCCAGCCTTTCCAAATTTCAGCTCATAAATACAAGATAAGAGAGGAAAGGAAGAGAGGAGGAGATAAAAAAGAATAGGAATTTTCAATTCCGACCTGAGTTCCTGAAGGCCTCTACAGGTTCGATCAGCAGAGATGGATGAAATGTGTAGGAATATACCCAGTGATGTCTGTGCTACAAATAATGACAGACTAGTTTAATTCCCAGAGGGATATCTGCTGCTGTAAGTGTATCTAGAATTTTTCTTTCCCTTTTTCTCCTCAGCAGAGATCTTGCTTTGGAACAAAACCGGACATTTACAAACAGAGGATATGGATAGTTCTTGGCTGATCAGCTACTATCAAGTGTTTTCCCTGTACCCTTCATGAAGAGGTGAGGTCCTGATGTCCTACACAACAACCCCTCCACATTAGCCACCAAATTACCAGCTTACGGGATGAAAACTACATAAATAAAATGCCTCCATGTGTTATTCCCCAAAGTAGATTGTGAAGGACTGCCAGGATCGTGAATGGCAAGTGCCTTCTCCTGAGCCTGAAGAATGTATCCCCCTGTACAAGTTTCCTGCAGCACTGCCCTGGAGCAGTTTCCTATTCTAATGGTTCCCAGCTCAAAAGGAGTTAACCCTTCTGGATGACAGATTCAGTAAACAGCAATACATATCTACTATCAAAGAAACCTAAAGTAATTACTCTTCTAGTCTTAAATTTCAGGTGGTTAGAAAACAACCACAAAAACAAGTGATGTTGGAGACACAAGAATGAAAGCTCACTGGTTGCTGATTTCCAAACCCTAGCAGCATAACAAAATGGCCTAAACAAGTAATATATGGTTAGAATAATGGTCTCCAAGGGCTTAATTACCTGTATCATTAGATAGTGGTAGTCTCTCTAAAATTATATTGACAGCTCTTCCACAACCAAGCAGTAGATAATGAGGCAATAAAAATACATGGCAATGCACACAGAAGAGGGGTGAAATAGAGTCAAAGATAGCATCATCAGCTCTGATGCCAACAAACAAGAAGAGCCGAAAAACTCTTTGTGAACTGGTCATGAAAAATCAAGGACGACTTAGATATATTTTGTCATTAACAACACTTAATGTTCTCCCTTTCTCTACGTGTGCAAGCCTATCAAAAGCCAAAGAAGATAAGAAAAACAAGGGAAGAATAATAATAATATCAAAGTGGAAATCAGATGCAAGAAGAAAGAAATAATAGGGAAAACACCCCCTGTATCTTTGCAAACACATTACTCTGTCACAGCCATTATCCATTTTATGAAGTCACAACAGGAAAAAGCCACACCAGAATACACAAGCTCTTTAAATTTCATTATCCTGGAGACAAACTGAATAAAACCAGGGGAATGCTTCTCTATTTCAGTGCAAATCCTACATACACACAGAAAGAACACTGGATCTTTACTTCATGTATGTGTGCTGCCACTTCCCCCTTGCTGATGTCATGCAGAAAGATGCCCTTGTAGCAGACACAGTGTCTGAAATCTCTCTCACCGTGTAGGCTCAGGATAAGTGGTATGAGGCAAGAAATCCAGTCATAAGACAAAAGGACACTTTGGAGGGATAGAGAGAAGGTTAAAGGGGAAAGGCATATTGCATTACTTTGGCCCACAAAGCAGAGCAACTGGACAAACAGGAGTTGGATTAGCAGAAGAAAGGACAGCAGAGGAAAAAAATGTTGAGAAAGTACGTTAAGGAAAGAAGAATAAAGTGAAACAGCAATAAAAAAGGGAAACGTAAACAGAAGTGAAAGGACATCTAGACATCTCTAAGGTGCAAATGTTTATTTTAATTATTTGTAATATACTGATATTTCTTTTGCAGAAACAGGAGAGCTATTAACTAGGACTTCCAACTGAAGATCATTTAAGATGGGTTTAGAAAAGCATTTTTAGTTTAACTGCCGCCCTAAATGGAGAATCACAACATCACTCCTTCCTCCCTGCTCAAGCACTTGCTTTAATCATCTGTCTTCAGCACAGCACGGGATGCATTTTCAAACTGCTCTGCAGGATTTTAGCCACGCGGCTCCCATTGTGTTTAATGGGAATCCTGTGGACAGAGCTCTGTATGAAGTTTTCAAAATGTACTCCAAAAATCTCTAAATAATGCACTAGTTGAACATTACCCTGTTTACTTTCTCACAGGACATGACTAAAATGAAACAAAGGTTAGGTCATTTATAAAAGCAGTATTTATTGGGAAACTCATCAGTATTTCATATAGGGATATTTTTCCACTGTAAAAATACTTAACATGACTATTTAGGATTTAATGATTCCATAATATCTAAAATAGAGACCAAAATCAACTCAAACCACATTTACTTCAGAAAGGAAGATGCAGCAGTTCACTCATCAGCCTAAGATTTGGGAATCCCTTCTTCAAGGCTTCACACTGTCACAGGACACTGCTATCGCTCCGTTTCAAATTTTTCTCTATAAATCAATTCAATAGTTTCTATTTCAAAACAGCTTTATGATGACAATAAACACCAATGAAGCACTAATCAAAATTTCATCAGATGCAGAAAAAAATGCGCCCATACTAACTCCTTCTCTCCCTCCAAGAGGAGGGCTGTTCCCGTAATCAGGCTGTTCCTAGCTCCCACCTGGAGCCAGCACAAAAGTTCTGAGGAACGTAAACCCGTTGCCACCCATGCTCTATAAAGAAAAGACCTTTGTTTCTGTGTGTTCACCTTTCAGAAGCAGCATTCAGAATAAATCCATGAAGATGCATTTTTAATCAGCTTCCATGCACCTAAACAGTAGATCATATTCTATCATCGTTTGGAATATGAACCGAATAGGCACAGCTACATAAAAAGCTTCGGGGATTTCAATTTCAGGGGACAGATCTTCAACCTCTTCAACGTGTGCAAAGCAGAACAGCGTTACTGTGGAGAAAAGAAGGCTGGTACATTCACCAGGCAAACATTTTGCCAAGGAACGGCAAACGTTAACATACACATCCTACTTCTCTACCTTCAGAAGTGAACATTAGATGTAACATTAATATCAACAGTTTACTGCAAACTGTTACCTTATCCATGCAATGTGTGCTACCCTGAAAGGTCACCTTAGGGATACAGACATTTATGTGAAGATAGCTGAGAACTGGGCGCAGCAAATAAAATTCTTCAGTTGTGAACCAGTTAAGAGCTTTTTTCCTGGACTGACAGAAGAGATACTGGACATAAAGCTCTACAATGAAAACCTCAGGAAACATCTCTAATGTGAGAAGTTCAGATTTTTGCAAGATTCTGATTTATGTCAGTAGAATGCAGAAAAATCAGATGACTCTAGAAACTACTATGTCTACCAGCTTCAAACTGTACCAGCATGAATTATTGCAAAATTGAATAACTCTGGGCAGAAGTCATTCCATTGAACTTAACAGTACATTTCGTAGAATCAGGACGTTTGTGACTTAAGTGAACAGACAGAACGCATTTTAGCTAATCTGGTGGAAACAAAGCCTCACAGGCCTGCCTTACTAAGAAATAATTTAGTAGTTCTCCTGAGGGACTTTTTTCCCCCCTCTAAGCAAGAATCAACACAAAGAAAAAGATCCTTTTGAATCCTTAATTAAATATTATAAAAAGTTGAAAGAAAACACTCATTATCTTATAATACACCATTACAATGCAGGAGACCGTTTTCTGAAAAACCAATTTAGATATCCATGTCCAGGAGAGGAAAAGGGCAATAACAACAACAACAAAAGCTGGAATGATACATGAAAGAGAGGCTGGGTTCGACATGCAGGGAATGCATGGTAAGTGCTGATGAGCAGCATCTCACAGTCCCAAAGCTTTGAAAATTCCATTTGTTCTTCAGAAAGGAAGGACGGTTTACCTTCATCATAAGCAAAAATGCTACATAGGGCAGGGAATCCTGCGCATGACAGGGGATTCTATTAATGTGAGAAGAAGCTACGTCAGGTCTCTTCATATGCATAGCTGGGCAGGGGTCTCAGCCACTTACGCAGAGGCAACGTAACCTGCAGGATTAGGAGATGTCTAGAACGCCGGCTCGCTTGGTTACGAAGTGAAGCTATGTTTTATGACACAATTATAATAATTCACTCAGATTCTAATGTTGTGTAGTTATAAGGAAAAAAGATAACGCTGTTTACAGATGTGACCAGAGAGGCCACGTCAGGATTGGGCCCACCTGCTGCCACAGACAAGCTGGGCAGAGGTGCCCAGGGCTACAGAAACCAGCACGGACCAAACCTCCCACCACAGGGGCTGCAGGTGCTTTGGGAAGCATAGTCCTGGCCAGCCTGGACAGCTCAAATAGATGGTGGGCAACAGGAGGAAGAAGGAAGAATAAAGCAAGAAGGCAAACGTCCTATACCTGCTAAAAATCACATCTGGACCAGTCACTGCCTTTGCCCACCAGTGCAGTGCTTATGGAGTAGATCTATCTGCTGGTTAACTTCATAGCAAAGGCCATCCTACCTGGCACAAATGCAAGTAACGTCATCTTGCAGAAAATCTAATACTGGCATTGACTGTAAAATGAAACTGAATTATTTTAGATCATCCATATTAATTTTATTTTCAAAATAACTGCTGTAATAGTAATTTGTAAATTATCCATATTTGCTTGTTTTATTCGTGTCCTCTAAACAGCATTTTTATTTCAAGATTATTACAAAATAAAGATGCTGAGAGTCTTTTTATTAGCAGAGCGCTAGCACAGTATTTTTATACCTTTGTTAAACTCATTGCTAATGATTCATTTAGAAGTAATTTCAGATTACTACAAGGAAGTGTAATAGATTTCCTTAATCTTCATCATCTTAAACCCTCATTCACTGTTCACGTCACTAAGCACATTGTATGTTTGGAGAAACTGCCTGCAAATGTCATAAACTAAACCTGCTAAAAAATAACATTATTTGTTAGAAAGGTAAAAGTCATAAATCCAGCAATACTTGGAATTGCTGAAGGAGTATGGTAACTCATTTTGCAATACAGGCCACGTTCTTCTTTAAGACTCAGGCTTTTTTGTTTTGATATTTACACTGATGCACCTCCAAATGGAAAAGTCTGGTGGGGTGATCACTTCCAGTGTTCGACTCCTGACGCTGTTTGGTAAAGACAATTTTTTAAAATTTGCGCAAATACATGCTGATTTTATAGATTATATCCACACCTCTGAGTAAGTGGAAAGGTTCTGGATTATGAACTCATTTGGGAGCAAATCTTTAATCACTGATGAAAAATTACAAAGAGAGAAAAAAAGCTATTGTTAACTTAAAATGTAAACAACCATCTACTCATTTTATTGTTATTTATCAGAGGCTTCTGTTAAGAGAGTTGTTTTAAGGATCTGCTTACAAACAATATAAAGACAAATAAATACAAACTGGAGGAACCCAAGTGTTGGCAAACATTAAAGGCTGAAAAATGGCTAATACACCTAAAAGATTGAATATTATAGAATCATGGATTGATAGCATGGTTTGGGTTGGCAGGGACCTTAAAGACCATCTAGTTCCAACCCCCCTGCCATGGGCAGGGACACCTTCAACTAGACCAGGTTGCTCAAAGCCTCATCCAGCCTGGCCTTGAAGATGGTCAGGGATGGGGCATCCACAGCTTCTCTGGGCAACCGACCCCCAGTGCCTCAGCCCCCCATCCCCCCCCAGTAGATCTGAAGGAAGAATGTGTACAAATGTGCCTTGTAATAAACAACAGTTTTCAATTGCAATTATAAAAAACACATACCTGATGATACAAAGATATCCACTATTCCTTTCCTCTTATAATTTAATTCACTTACAATCAGTTAAAAACTCAAACATAATTTTGAGTTGTTCTAGGCGCCAGGAGCTAATGCCAAGAATCTGTGCTTGAACAACATCTTACACTGGTATGAACATCTGCCCATTACAAAACCAGCAAGTAGACTGTATATGCTGTCTGTTCTGAGTCTGCTTTGAACAGGCAGAGGTTTCACAGCAATAAATTTTCACCTTGGGAAACGAAGGATATTTTAGCAACCCTTATATTGGGCAAGCAAGAAACAAGACACCCAAAATCATTCGGTACTTCTTACACACTGTTTTGTCCTAAAAGCTTTCACGTTTTTGGTAAAAATGAAAGGCACAGGAAAAGTTAGGGAACTTGCCTAGAATCAGTCAGAAGGGTTCAAACTTCCTTTCAGATTGCAGGGACAGCAATATCTGGCAGGGATTAATAATTTAGTCAAGAACAAAACCCAGCAGCCCAGCTTAGTCCTGTATTACCAAACCACACCAATTGTGACAATCAAAATAAAGTCGGATGCTTGCATGACTGGCTATTTACCAAGTTGACTAAGCTTTCCCCCAGTCAGAGCAACCAGCCAGCCATTACATAGAGGGAGGAAAAGCTACGGATGGATATGAGCTGCACCAACAGATTTAACTGCTAGAATATTCACAGTGCTATTATATTTGTCGTACTCAGCATTTAACATGTATACCTGAATGTTACTCCTGAGAGTTTGTTTTCAGTTGACAAACCACCCAGATTTCATGAAGGACAGCAATATAAAACCAGGACAAGCAGGTAGTATCTACCAAAATATCCTGTAAAGGTGCCTGGTCTTTAACACAAAGTCAGACCAGAGTCATTCTTTCCACTGCACTATTCATGGAGTCTAACAGATACAAACTCAGACCACTTAGAACTTGTGCCTGTCTCGGCATTGCTGCTAGATTACTGCAAACCACAGCCAAGCACCAGCACTGGATGTGTAGTGTCCATGGTGTAACCACCATTCCCCTCCACTCCTCAGCAATTCCAGATAGTCATCACCAGTGTCACTGAGCTTTACATAAGCCTGGTGCTGTTCCTACAACACACAACTGGATTAAGACAGCAGTTGGCTTCATGAGTCCCAGCTCCTCACCAAAGAGAGATTTTTCAAAGGTAGTGTGATTCACAGCTGGTCAAAACCACAAGGCAGGCTCATGGATTATGGTCAGTGGAGAATAAGACATCCCACTACCCAGCGAGGTATGAATCAGCCAGTTTCAGACCTTCAAAACAAATACCAAAACTCAAGCTCATTAGGATATAAACTGGTAGATGGTGTAAGATGGCACCTGGCAGGAAAAAAGAGTTTTAATTCAGTTAAGATTTTACAGGATTACCACATACAAATAGGCAATCTGAAAGGCTCTTCTGTTGAAAGAGTCAGAACTGGAGCTTACACATTCCTTTCCAACAGGGATGAAGAAGGAGAAATCCTGACTTGAAATTTGCTCTGATACAAGCAGCCTGCTTGGATAGGATTTTCATATAAATTCCAGCAGAATGCCAAGTACTTTGTTCCTTAACAGAAACAGAGAGTTTAGAGAAGTGATGAAAACTTAATCACACTTAAATAGGATTTTTTTTAGAAACTTCAGAAGTGGAAGGAAAACGGAAACTGCTCACCTAACATATACCCGGGGTGTGTGAATCCCTTAGTAATGCTCAAGGGGAAAGCATCATCTACAGTAGCCACATAAGTTAATTTAGAACCACCATCTGTAATGGGTTTTTTTGAAAAAGAAGAAGAAAATAAAAAAGTATCAATTCCTTTTGAAATGGACTTTGAAAACTTATATTCAGTATAGGCATAGAATAATTAATATTTTATGACATAATGTGCTGGGTTAAAAATACTTTCTTTATAAATATATGGAGAGAAAAAGGGTTTCATTTTTTAACAATAAAAAAGGTATTTAATTTGCCAGTACAAATAAACAGGTTAGCCTCAGAGTCTAAACAGACAAACATGGAGAATCCATACATAAAACCTGTTTTTAAAAAAATATTATTGTCCCTGCTCTATGAATGTGTAGTAATATATAAATATGAGAGGACTGTAAATGTGAGAGATGATTTTGAAGAAAAATATTTTTAAAATTGCAATCTATTCAAGTTATGGAAGTTGAACTTAAAACTTGCTAAAGAAAAGCCAGTTCCAGCTATGAATTATTTTTAAAATAGCATGGGAAGATCTTTATCAGTATCTATTTTTTCACTTGCGTTTGCTTTGGGATGCAGAATTTTGCCTGAGGTTTTCAGGCTATGGAGACTGCACAGTTTATATTGAATTACAACACTCGTGCTTTCTTAAAACTCACAAGTGTGTATACTAATGAATGGTCACCTCATATAAAATCTAAATATTTCTGCCCACACAGTGCATAAAATTAAGATAAAATGCCACATATAGAAATGAATGATAGCTAAAGTTTTATGAACTATAAACACAAGGTCAGTAGCGCTTCACTTCTGCAAGATAAATTTGACATTTGGACAGCGCGGTGAATCACAACCAGAAATGCAATGACCAGGGAATATAAGCAGTGTATTAAAAAAAACCCCAAAAAACCACAAACTACAGCAAATCACTCTCATATGGACTTCTCAAACCCTTGTACCACCAAAAGCTAACGCTTCTTTCAGCTGCTGCTGAAACTGTACCACCCTCCAAAGAATCATGAAATATCCGCTGAGGTCTTTCAATCAGATTTCCAATACCCCTTGTATACAGACCTTTAATATCATCTAGTAATACAAAGAAACAAGAATTCACTTAACCTAGTGGTGCCCATTTTTGTTTCTTTCCTTTTTTCAGGAGGTATCTGTGCTCAGGACCATGAGAAGGCATGCCTGCCTGTGGCAGTATATAACAATTCTGCCATACACTGTATGTATAAATATCGACAGGAAAATACATTCAAAGAAAGTGTTGTACTTCAAATAAAGACATGCACATTAGAAGTGGGTTAAATTACACTATATGTATTTAATTTTTTGTTTGAGTTTTCTGAGTGAGTGTGCCAGCTTTTAGGTCTTTGTATTTCATGATGCAACAGGAATGACAGAAGCAGCCATTCATATGTGTTTTTAAAATAATAGCCTAATTCAGGTTATCTCCTAGAACACAAGTCTTAGTAAAGTTCAAAACAGGTCCTCAACTTTCTTCAGTGAGAAGAAGTTCAAAGGTAGAGTTGGACAAGTGAATAGCTAGATTCACACAGGGACTGCTGGGGAAAAAAAAGCCATCATTTACCAAGATACAGAATCTGCAATGTAAAACATCTGCCTCCCTCTGCACTTGTGAAAGACACAGATGAGGCAAGATACAAGATTTTGTGGCATTTGAGCAGTGTTAGGAAATCTGGGTCTTTTATTTTTTTAAAGAAGAATCTTTTAACTCTGCCTTTGCTACTTTAGAGTTTCATTGTCATTTTTGTTGAATCTTATTTACACCATTACATGTGCACATTATCAATCTGGCTCCAAGGCTTCCTTCTTGGTGGCCTATTTTTATATGTCTATAGAAGATCAGTCCCTGTGCTAGATTAGTATGTCTAGTGCTGATCCTGCTACAGACATGACAGGCAGATTTAATTTACTCAAATCCTGAGCTACCCTGAATTTTAGGTTAACAATGTTTAATTAAAGAAAAAAATGGCAAAGAAGAAAAAATTCCCATGAATATAATTTTAAAAATTCTGCTGGACATTTTTCCTTAAATATTTTAACTGCTTTTATTTCTATAGTTAAGAAAATGGTATCTCAGAGAGTTAGTGTTACTTTTACATAAACTTATGATCGTACTTTCTTTTTATCTAAGAGTTACTGACTGAGTATATCCACTACTATTAAAAGCAAGCTTGGGGATCTCAATGCATTATTTTTCTAGCTTCTGAACTGCATAATACATGTATATTTTTCTTAGGAACACTTAGGAATAAAAATCTATTCATAAACTTCAACATGTTCTCCACGAGATGCTCTGACAGCCCATTCTGCATTATCCTAAAGATTTACTTTGATTATCACTTTGTTGATCAATGTATTACTATGGGCCCAGTCCAAGGAACAGTGGAGTACACATTTTCAAAGTTTACACATTCACACCAATTTAACCAACAATTCACACCAGCTTAACAGTAATTTACAACTTTTTCTTTTTTAAACAGAGAACCTTCTTTTATTGCTGACTCGTGTTGTTCTACCCATACCACTATGAATAGAAACACTCAAATATTACCCATAAAGAGCACAGCAGAAGTGATCACCAGTACATAAACGCTCTAGGAAGCCGCTACCTTTTCTTCTACACTCAGCTTTCACTTTTATAAGCAAGTATTGATATTGAATGCTGAAAAAAAATATTACTAAAATTGTTTTCAGAGCTCGATGCAAGAGGAAAAACGAGCCCCACTTTCGGTTCGTCCCCAGTGTGAGGTCACAGTGTGTTGTCTGACCTTCCCCAAGCCCAGTGCACACAACCATCCTTAGAAAAGGAATCAAGTGGATACTGCTGAAAACTATGATAAAAGATGACATAAGCACGCCAAAAATACTTCCAATGTCATTAATTATTCAAAACTGACAATTAACAGAGACGTAACATCTACAAACTGCAAGAAGCTTTAAAATTACTGAAACCTTTTGGATCTACCCTCCTCGTGGGGAATGTAATCAAATAAATTCAGTTGTAATTACACGGGACTCAGATTCAATTTAATTTTAATTATTTGAAATGAGTACACACTCCAGGAAAACCTCATTAAGATGGCTCAGCCAGTTTGTTTTCAAACGGGACCGGTAAGTCAACATTTACGATTATCCATCTCAACAGCCATCCATTCACCCTAATGGTTCAGAATAATCAGTTATTACAGTCAATTCAAAACAGTAAGTGATAATGAACAAAATTGTCCTCCAGTTACGTAAGAAAGATCTGATCTTCCCAACAAGAGAAAGACACTGCTGGAAATTTTTGTTTCCCTTCCTGCCTCCTACTTTTCACTTAGGATAGCACGTTATGTTGTAGGGATACTATCCCCACTGTTTTTGTCAAAGAAAATGAACTTTACATTCTTTGGATTCCTACTGGAAGCAGAGTATTGCAATAAAGAAGAAAAAGACGTTTCAACCTCAACATCAATGGCAATAGGTTGATGTGAGTATACTGCCTATCTGCACTACATTAAACAGCAGTGTCTGTTTTGCCCTAAGCAAGAGTGCAATCAAATGTTGTTCAGAAAAAAATCCTTTATGCATGGCTGTTATATTTTCCCTTTTCTCCACTTCCATGTCTCCCTCTCTCCATCTTAAACACTCTATTTCTCCCTTTCTCTGAGTAATTCTTGTAACACAAGGCTGAACTGCTGCAGAATAAAAAGCAAGTGTTTGTGACACATGACTGTGATTAAGGGAAAATTCTGAGCAATGAAACAGATTTTTCTTTTAATTTTGGTATCTGAAGAGGCTAAATATGCCTCTTTTCCCACTACCTAGGATATTTTTGTAACATCAAAATCATTAGCATATTAAATCTGCTGGTTTGATGACAACAAATGTAACAAGACCTCAGGCATGAACAGGAGCCCATTGTACAAAAGCACTCCTGTGAAGTCAGCCAAAGCTAAATCCGGGGGTTCAGTGGTAGGTCAGTACATAGCTCTTTCCAGTCCAAGTAAACAACTGAAAAAGAAAACGGCAATATCTGAAAACCTTGTTTGAAACATACTGTTAGTAAGCCCAACTTTTTCATGGGAACCCTCTCTCAGAAGTATCACCCATCATACTGCCCATGTATTATTCTTTCCTATATTGGTCGCAACAGAAACTTCAAAAAAAACATTCACATATTCATTTCCCCAATTATAATGAAATTTCACTCAAAAAAAACCCCAGTATTTATTTGATTTTCAGACTAAAATTCCCATAGCATTAAGGTGAAACAATCATACAAGGTTTCACTCTTACTAGTTAGTCATTAGCTTCTCCAAATCATCAACATATAAATGCTGTATAACCCAGTTCCTAGATCTCACTTTGACCGGTTCTTGTCTGGAAGCTCTCAGCTCATTTTTCTATCCTCAGTTTTCACTTTTTATTAATAGTCATTGGCTGGGAACCAAAATTATTTTTTTGCCATTCCCTGCAAAGTGTCAAGGAGGTCATTTAGTGTGTGTAAGAGGAGCTCACCTGAATGGAAAAGATGCTGATAACAGGTGAAGAAACTGTGGAGGGTCTCACTGAGTTTAATGAAATGCAACCAGCTTTAGGTTGATGTTTTGGGGGATGTAACTTTACTATCAAGGCAAGTATCTTGCAATAAAAATAACTTCTATTTAAAAGAAGAGAAAGGCAATATGAGTTTATGTTTTTCAACTTAAAAGAATCAAAATAGGTATTTTAGAAAGGCAAAATAGTAACAGCAATTTTTCCACTGCTTGCATGTATAAAAATCAAACACTGCATTGATGCCAACCCTGTACTTGAACTAAATATACTGTAACACATATAGTAAATAAGGTTTAGTGGTTAAGCAAGAATACTTATCTCTTCACTGCACCTATCATCTCTTGTTACTATTCATGTCATTACTTACCCGTAGGTCACTCATACTCATTTTCCCGGGGTAATATTATAACCTTGCAGGCATTCGAGGCAGGCATAATAAAACAAAAAGGTTAATTGTGCATTCTGTCAGGACCATGTGGCATCAGGCCATGACCACCATTTCCCTGGTAAACCTTATCTCACTTTTCTTTCTATTTGAACTCTCCCTGGCTGAATGATAACTTTTCATTGTCTAAGCTGCCTATAGGGTAGGTTTCAAAATAAAGTTTCCGGTTCTTTTGCTTATACCTTGGTTTAACTTTCTAAAATCCCTAATTCTGGCAGTGTTTAGTATGGTCCTACAGCGCTCTCAGCTCCTAATTATTTAATGTTATTTGCTTTTGTTGTTTAAGTGTATTATGAGACTAGTCTCCTCAGTACATAGCTACAAGTGAATGCATAAACCAACTCAATAATATATACTTTGCGAATTATATTCCTTGCTGTCAGCAATCAGTACATAATGAGGTTTGTGCACAATATAAAGAAGGCTGAAACATTAAGCACTGCAGTAAAATTTCTGTTCTTTTGGCCAAATTCAATTCATACAGGGGAAAGCCGAGCCATGCCATGGAAAATTTAGGACTTCGCCACTAAGATCCCTGTGAGTTGGATCCATAAGTGAGCTTGTGCATCAGAGACAGACTTGAGTCTTGAGGAATCAGAATGGAGGAGAGCAGCACTAGAGTCACTGAAGAGCACCACATGTGGTGTTTCCAATTGGAGTACAGTTATCTCTTGTGCCAAGGACTGAAACTGTCTTAAAACATTGTCACAACAACCGTATTTTGTGAGGAGGGAAAGGTGATGTTGACCTTTTATGTTACAGCTCTGGAGTTGGAACACACATTCAACAAAAGGCCAGTGTGAACAACAGCACAAAGGGTCTCTAATGGTTGTGACACTCACCTAGGAAACATGGGCAATGTTTAACAGTGACTGCACAGTTAGATGGATCCATGTAAAATCAACTGATTTCAGAAATAGACCCGCTTTAGGGGAAAAGAGGAGAATATTTCCATGAGGAGACCATCCATGTGCCAGTTAGGGGACACCCTCCTGCAAGACAGGATAAAGCAGCTAGACAGCCGCAGTCTAAGCCGCGTGTAGATACGATGTCTTCCCATTGTGGTTCAAGTGCTGCCTTCATTAAGCGGTCGGAGGAGAGGACCCCCTCCACCATCGTTTCTTCTTCCAACCAGTTTAAAGACACATTCTGAGCAGTTGGCCTGTAGCACCAGTTTACATGCAGGAGCTCTATGAATGGGTATATTCTCTCCCTCAGCTCTAGCTGGTTTTTCACTCAGCATGAAGGCTTTATGAATCACCCTTCAGAAGTACCTTTCTCTCTGTCTCTGTTAAGAGAACCCGAGGACCCAATTTTGGCTTTTTTATTCCCTCCGCAGGTATGTTTTTATTTCACTTGAAAGTCCTTTACTTTTTCATATTATATTCCAACTGTACAACAGACAGACAAAGCCCAGAGAAAGTGGAACTAATTCGTGCCTGTGTTCCTTAAAGACAGCAATTGCTTTCTTACTCCATTTAATACGATACTGTGCGTACAGGAGCAGCCAAGCAAGGATATTAATATTATCACTCTGTTCCAGTAATTAATAGCAACTCCCCTCATAGCTCTGATAAGCTAGGAAACACATTTCATTTTTTGTGCTTTCTTGCTTTTGAAATACTAATGGAAGAGAAACAGGTACAAGACTCTGGCAGTGACCTTGTATTAGGACTGCAACTCCTTTAAACTAACCCAGAATCAGTATGGAGCCATTACAAGTCCCCAGCAGTAAATGGTATGGGACACCCACTAAAAATTTAGAGAGCATGCAGCTCAATGAGGCATTTCAATTCTATCACAACACATTATTAATGCCAATTATGGCATGAAAGATGCTAATGCAAGGTACTTTGGAGACTAAGCAAAACACCCATCAATTTTGAAGATAAGGTTTGTCTTAGTTACCAGTCTTCCCTCCTAAGCACCGATTTATCTGTTGAAATTTTGCAGTCTGCTTCTTTCCCTGTGACTTTCAGGGGTACCTAGAGCTGTAGAAATGGGTAGCTAGGTAGAAGCTTCTCTCTTCAGAAGAAGAACGAACTAATAAATAGGATAAAGACTTAACATGTACTGTTGTAGCCATATTTTCTGAGGTAATTTCTATAAAATTTCCTCTTCTCCTCTTACTCTCTATAGAAGAGTGACACACACATCCATGTATAGCTTGGGGAGGGGGTGTGAAACAGACAGGACAGACATGGCTTCAGTGAGTCATGCTTAGGCACTGCTGGCTAGAGAGATATTAATGCAGCTTCATAAACCAGAAAGGCAGTATAGGTTGAGATCAAGGTATACCTTTGACAGCAAAAGGCATAAAACTCTCTTTAGACCATGACAAATCTTACAGAAAGAAATATACAGTATTTTAAGAACACACTCATTGGCACAATACACATGTTCAGAGGCAACAACATGTTAATAAAGAAGCAGAAGTTTGTTTTATGCTTCCAGTGAGGTACTGCTAAACAACATTATATGAAATGATGAGTTTAAAATTTAATTTCTGCCAGCAGTGAATTTTTAAGCTTTTTTTTTTTTCCTTAAATTACAGATAAAGGCAAATAGATGCTGATCACCAGCATGCAACCTAAAGGAGATGAATTATAATTCCTCAGAAAAAAACCTGAGGATCTTAAAAGAAAATGTTAAATAAAACTTTTCAGAAAGAAATTAGGAAATTACCAAAGAACATCCTAAGTGAAAACACATTTGACTGTCACATATTCTCTTGGTATTTATTTCGCTTGTGATTTGTGCTGTATGAGTGCCATCACTAGCAAATTAATCAGATTTCCAAAGGGAATAAAGTGGTCTCTTCCAATAAAAGCAAACACAAGTTCTCATTAAAAAGCAAAGCAAGACAATAAGGTTTGACTTTCTTACTCTGTACAACTCCCCTACCCACTGCCTGCCATCCCATGAAACAAGTTTAATAGCACAGGCATTGGGCTGGGCTTACATTGGGCAAATCCAGGTAACTGGAAATGATCTTAACTGTCATCAATATCTTGGAAATTATAAGGAACATGCGGTCAACAAGCTGCTGAAAACCATTTAAATAGCCAATAAGGTTTGTGTAAAATAATTTTAAGTGATTTTAATTGTAACAGCATCTATGTTTCAAGTGTAACTAGCCACAGGGAAGAACTTGCACCACGGAAGTATGAAGCTGTTCTGAAATCAGTGGGAGGTTTTCCTCAACAGAATAAAAATGTAGTAAGAACATTGGAAATTTAGTAAGGATATCAGGCTCATATGCAAAACCACAAGACCTATTCAAGATACAATTTTCTTGTACAGAGCAAAGCTTTTGCTTAAGGACTTCTAACAAGGACGACAGTGGGCAACAAAATAAATGCTAACCATGTATTAACATAAGTTACTCCAACATCAGAAGCCACATTCATCCTCAGCTGGAAGACATTTACTTTCCTCACTTGTAACTTCCCCTCTTTAGCAATAGCCACAGGGATTGTTACAATCTCTATTCACATATATATTTCAGTACAAAGACAGGATTCTGAAATATTATGAAAGGCTGGTGTATGTGCATGTTAATGTATGACTATGAATTATGGAAGTGCAAGGATAGCCAAAAAATATGTATCACAGAATATCTACTTACCTCTATTCACGTAATGTAACAGTATGGCTTCACAGAAGAGAAAGGTGACAGCCACAATTCACACATTTTAGATTTTGACTCTTGTAAAGTAGCTTCATGTCTTTTTGCTTTCACATGCATCTTGGCAGAAGAGGTCTGTACTCCACTATAGGGGGATTTTCAATCTAAATTAATTACATATCAGATCCATAAGGGCAAAATACCAAAAAGAAATCTCCTACGTGAAATGTGAGAGCGCAGTATTTGTTCTTTCTGGTTAAGTATCTTGGTTTTTTCTTTCTCCAGATGGCCAGTGTGGTGCTCAGTGTCTCTATCAACAAATACCTTCCCTACGTGTTCCTTCTGCAGTCAGTGAGACAACTTCTCAAAGCTATAAATGAAACAAATTCCATTTTACTCTCATGTAGTTTTAGTAACCGGCGCAGGTATGTATCTGGTGTTGGACAAGTTGATAATCCTCCACAAAACTTGAGTATATTAGGACCTTGTTCATTTATACTGCACTACGCTTCAACTTCACGCTTTAGAATCACTGCTAGAATATTTAACTGCAGAACGTTGCAACAAAGACATTTTCTTGTTTGTTACTATATTCATAAGACATTTCATACAATCAACAAACTTTATAGCAGTTACATAAAATATTTTTACCTTTTTCACTTGCAAGTGGGAGTTGGGAATTATATGAACAAAAGATACTCTCATGCTTTTTTCCTTTTTTCTCATGTGCATATTTCAGCAATTACAAGTTACAGGTGTCCTATACCCAGCTATGGAAAAAGTATGTGAAATTTTCTTTTGGTTTGTGTGGGTTTTACCCTTTCAATTAAAACAGTTCTCTAAAAACATCTCAACTTGCTATGCCCTTTACAGACACAGAAGCAGATTTCCTGATTAACTGGAAAAGATTCTGTATGACTAATTGGATAATTTTGGATTTCCCCTATACAGTCTCTTCATTTTTGGAGCCAAACACCATCAATTATGTTTTGAAAGAGGCTTATGGTCAATGAAGTATCTCCTGAGCACAGCACTGCAGCATGGAATACAGTATGGAATGCTTAAACACCAAGGTAACTTTCCTGCAAGAACATAAGATGGTCGCGATATTTTAAGCACATGAAAATTCATCATTGATAGAATTTGGTTTAACGAATGAGTATCTTTAACTTAGGCTTAAATTACAATTAAGACAGCCGAAAGCTGAAATGTAAATTTAAACCAGCAGAGAACCGAAAATTCATAAAACAATCTTAGAACGGTGATATCAAAAACTGTCCTTTTTATAATTCTTTGAGTTGTAAATACAGGTAAGTTCTTGTAAGTCTGACATGAAAGCTTAATGCATGAGAGCTCAAACGGAGGAAAACAAGCCTACATAGTGATTCCTGTCAGAAACCATTAACTTCACCTGCCAAAAGAGCCACTCTTGTAGATGAAACAATCCCCCAGAATACAATTCTCCAGTTAGAAAGAAAGGCTGCACACTTATCACAGAATTCCTCTGCTAGGGCTTTATGCCGTGCTGAGACCTACAGAAATGCCTACAGATAAATTTTCCCATTTTACTGCTACATTACGCTCAGTGGAACACGTCCATGTAAGCAGCACTCTCAGAGCCGCTCTATGACCAAAACTGCCTTTTGTATTGACGTAACTGCAGCAGTTGAACTTAAAGGGACCGATAGGGAAGAATGTAATTCCTAGAATTAGAACATCTTACTATATATGTGTACATCAAAAACTGCCTAGCAAAAGAAAGAAAATCCCAGCTGTAAACAGCCTGCAGTCTAACCAAACCTCTCACTATCTCACCTCAACTATTTTTAAATAGGGTAACACCCTAGATAAAAGGCCTAGACTGTTTTGATATCCTTAGATATTACACATGGCCAAAGCTTTTTAAAAACATCATTTATTAATAGAATCTTCTCAGAAAGCTGCCTATCCTAACTAGACAAAGAAAGGAAATACCCAACACCTCTACATCAATCCTGCCCTCCCAGAGTACTGACAGTAGCTGAAAGGAGGATAAACAGGCAGTGCTTTCCCAAATGTGTGGGAAACAGACTCCTGATGCCATCCCCAGGAAACATATCTGCTGAAAGACAGACAGGTGTCTTCAGCTGACTGATCTAACAAGAAATAAATTTCATGGTTCAAGGGTCATTGCAATCAAGCTGATCTGTACCAAACAAGCAGTCTACAAACTATACATTGGCCTAAAAATTAATCGCACCCAGCAGGAAGAATTTCATTCATTCAGCTGGTTACTAAAATGCCTGCAGGGGGTAGATATAATCTTTCCTTGGAAATGAAATAAAGATGCGATTCCAACTGCCATGCTTTGAACATATAATCCATATTCCCATTACCAAAATTTCCATAGTAAACTTCCTTGAAATAATATCAGCCAGTATAATTTTGTGAGGTATCTGAAAGAAGAGCTGACAAGAGGAAAACCTACTTTTAGGCGTGACAAAGGTATTCAGTTAACCTGTATGGGTATGACTAATTTCATTACAGTATGCACACATTTTCCTGTGACTTACTAGGAGTTACATGCTATGAAAACACACTACCACATCAACAGACTTAGTAAGGTTTATCACCTGCAAATGAGAACACTTACACTTGAGGGACACACAGTTCTACAATGAAAAATGCCCATAAGAAGTCTTCAAAGCTGTTTAAGCTACTGCTTTTACAACAATATCAATGCACAGCTAATTTGATTAGCAAACTGACAAAATACTATCCACCACTTCCAATTCTTGCATTTTTTTGGAATGCAGCCACTCTCATCTTTTTCATGAGGCATCCATACAAAAGACACTACAGAACCCAAACAAGGGAAATGATAAAGATTATTTCATTATCTGATCATGACTATGGTTTCAAATCATCTTGAAATTTAAGACTTGCAGAATATTGGGACTGGAAAATTAAGTTGCTGATACTTGAAAAATAAAAAAGTTACAAACTGTCAGATTTTCTGTTTCCTAACAACAGTGCACAGCACTGTATCAAGAGCTTTTCATTTTCTACGATCCATCCATACAATTTACAAGCCTTTGCACCGCCTGTTCCTAGACACCATGGGTCTTTCTTGATATCAAAGCTCAAAACTTCTAAGGGACCTAAGGGACTTAACAGCATAGAAACAATCCTCCATTTTCATTCTATGCCTTTGATGACTAAACTGAGCGACTTCAGACTGTGGAAGCAAGAAATAACAGAAAAAAAAGCCTAGTATTTGGTTTATTAGTGTGGTTTTTTTTAAACTATTTATAACTACACTCTGTCTTTGATCATGTATCTATTAGTCCTTAAAAAAGCATTGTATAACTGAGAAGAAAAACTCTAAACTACATAAATGTTAACTGTAAGAACAAAAACACCTAAAGAATTATAAATAACATGGATGCTTAACAGCAACTGTAAATTTGTCTGTGAAGAAGGCAACACTTGTGAAGATCCACAGTCAGAGATGCAAATGAGACTGAGTTGGTCTCTGTGCATTCAGTTCTCAGACGTCATCATCATGACATGATTTTAAATAATACGGTTTTTAAAATTCAAACTCAAAAAGAGGAAGGCAAAACCAGAAGACAACTGAAATTTGGAAATTCATTCCTAAGCCAACAATAGCATCATCAAAACTTGCAAATGAGATTTAAGAAAGCCTTCTGAACATTTTTGCAGCTATGGACCTAGCCCATGATAAATCTATGAAACTATTATAAATATAAGTATCTAAACCGTGGGTAAATGACACTTAAATTTGTGGCTTGCATAAATCACACATTGCTGCACATCAGAGCTATATGCTTCCCAAGGCATGAAAAATGAGATTTCACATAAAACACTGAAAGAAGCAGCAGTTCTTCAGACCAATATTTCAAGAGCTGTAAAACAGGTCTTAAGACCTCTTCAAATTGATTGCACACAAGTGTGAACTCTAACTATTAGTATATAATCAGCTTTATGAACTTCACCATATCATTCATCTTAAATTCTCTCAGACTTAAGACAATCAATAAGAAAAGTTTCTCCAGAAAGATGCAGTACCTGCAAACAGCCTCTCTTAGCATGAAATTAAAGTCAGGCTCCTGTGAATAGGCTCTCGCGGGGAAACTCCTCTTGTGCATGTTCCGGGACATTGCCAGTTCCTCTTTCTGACTGGGACAAATGACTCCTCACAAAAGGCTACTCAGGAACTGAGCTGCTCTTTAAAAAAGCATTAAAGTTGCCCCACACTGTGCAGTCAGAGACTCTTCTGCATGAAGCCTTCATTACTCATACATTTCAAACCTGTTGCATAGCACACGGGACATCAAAACTAATCATTCTGTCTGGTCCTCTGATTCAAAGTCCGCAGAGCAACTGTTCCCACTTGCTACTGGGGAAAACAGGCTTTTTCTTCACCACATGTTTGCTAGTGTCTGACCTACATCGTGAAGAAGAATGAATCTTCCACTAATCCACATCCTAATTGCCAGACTTTCTTAAACCCCAAACAGGAAAGCCAGGCATGTGACAAGAATCATTATTCCTGCCCCCACCTCTGATTCAATATTCCTGTTCCTCAATCCCTTTTTCATATCTTTTTGTTCTCTTTATAAATATATCACAGTGCATGAATGAATGTAGAATAATCTACACTGTTCATAAATACAAATACAGGATCTGCTAGTTTATCAGAAAGCTAGGTAACTCTGTTGTAGTTTTTAATACAATAAACCTTTTAAATCAGCTTTAACAGAAGTCAATCAGAATGTGCTTACAGTAAGTAACATTCTGTACTGGACCTGCAACTTGTTTAATAAAATACCGTTATCTATGCCACATGAAATTTTGAAACCCAAAACTATACATTGGATTTTTTTTTTTTTCTTTCCAAAGCTTTTCTTCTAGAGCTGATTTGGGAGCCTACGGACTTAGAACACCAGGTAACAAACTCTCACCGTCTCGATCAGCGAGACTAGTGCTGACTGAAAACTTCATTAAACTGGTCAGGTATCTTTGGAAATGTGTATCAGGTTATTTTTCAGTTAAGGTTGTTTCCCCCCTCTCCCCCAACTCCTTTAGAAAAAAAAATAGTATTTGTGAAAGGTCTGGTATTACCAATAGCACACTGGCAGTCAGGCCATGCAGCCTGGACATTCAGATAGGAAAACAGTTTCCTGACATCCAGTAACACTGTTCTCTCCCACCGACCCCATTTTTCACATGCAATTTTAATATTTTTAGTAAATTTTTTCATTTCAATGCTGCTTAATAGGCTTGACCAACTATGCCTTTCAGGCAAGTATTCAATGCCTGATGAAGAATTCAATCCTATTACACACCTTGAGAAGTTCAACACTGAGTCAAGACTAGCATTTTTATAGTCTCAGGTATGACACTGTTCTACTGAATAAACACACATTTACTTTGCAAAACTATGAATTCTACATCTGAGAAGTCTTATGTATAAAAATGTACACATATGAATGACAAACAATTTTACTTTTTATTTTTCATAGTAAAAAATAGTTCTGCTGTCTCCACAAAATACATGTGGATGGGGATCGAAATCCCCATTTCAGAGATCTACCGGGCTACTCAGCTCTCAACTCCCACAGCTGCACCACCCAAAACAGCTCCTGATGATTCCCCAAGGGTATCTGCTGGATCACAGACCCATGCAAGACAAGCCCATGGTGAACACTAAAATTAAATCAAGACTTTTCCCTCTCAACCCTTCACTCAACTCCTAGAAAAAGGGTGACAGTATGAAGCCTTCTGCACTCCTACCCCCACAGTCCCTTGAAAAAAAAACCCCAGAGAGATTTACCAGATGGCAAGTGTAGCCTGTTTATGAGGTTATTTTCTTAAAAGAGACGCTTTTCTATCCACCAGGGAATTCACTTGTTGTGTTGTAAAACTCCTCACAAAGCTCTTGCATCCCTGTGCAGAACACCGTAAGTATTAAAGAACCACCATCAAACCTAAAATTTTGTGAGAAATGTTTGGCCTTGCTTTGTTTTCCAATATGCTTTTCAAAATTTTATTTAAAATTCAGTATGCATTTCAGTATTTGCTGCCTCACTAAGCACAAGTTACCTGAATTTACCATCCTTGATTCTGGAAAAGGAGACAAGACATAGCACCTTCCCTTTTCCTGCTTGGTTCCCACAACACTGGCTGCGCTGGATCCTTTTATTAAAAAGGAATCAGTTGGCTGGGTCTGAGAAAAAGCATATATTTTCCATGGTATAATCACTGTCGCTACCCATAAATCCCATTTCATAACATAACTGTGATTTTGATTAATCACACTGGATTCACAGAATCATGGAATGGTTTGGGTTGGAAGGGACCTTAAAGCCCATCCAGTTCCAACCCCCCTGCCATGGGCCGGGACACCTTCCACTAGAGCAGGTTGCTCCAAGCCTCATACATCCTGCCCTTGAACACTTCCAGGGATGGGGCATCCACAGCTTCTCTGGGCAACCTGTCCCAGTGCCTCACCACCCTCTCTGGGAAGAACTTCTTCCCGATACCTAATCTAAACACCCCCACTTTCAATGTAAACCTGTTACCCCTTGTCCTGTCACTCCAGGCCCTTGTAAAAAGTCCCCCCCAGCTCCCTTGTAGCCCCTTCAGGTACTGGAAGGTGCTGTAAGGTCTCCCCGGAGCCTTCTCTTCTCCAGGCTGAACAAGCCCAACTCTCTCAGCCTGTCCCCATAGCAGAGGTGCTCCAGCCCTCTCAGCATCTTAGTGGTCCCACTCTGGACTCACTCCAACTGGTCTATATCCTTCTGTGGACTGTATTGTGATTCATCAAGGATACAATACCAAAGAATATACTGGATTAGGTATATACGGGGCTCCTCTCAGAGGTCCAGGAGGCAGATTTTTCATGAGCATACAGGTACAACTTCTTTGAAAGACATCAGGTCTGATGTCCTGCCACTGAGTATGGGGTTAGAAACAACAGCGTCAGTAGCCACTTTAAACATTTCTATGGTGTCCATTAAACACAACCTGCCTGTGGAAGCCTGGACAGTCTAGAGTTCCTTTGTGTCTTTTCATTTGCGCACATACCTTTTTTCACCAGGTAGATGGATCAAATTTGCAGTTAAAAGGTTTTTTTCAGTGTTCAAGTATTTCCCTTTCTATTTCTTAATGTTATACATAATTTCACAGCAATATAAGTCAGTAAACTGTTCAGAATTTCTCTGCTTGCTTAGCTGTAAAATGTGATTATTTTCATCTAGCAGCCAATGGAGGAAACAAATCCTAAAAGATTGTGAATCATTTTCATAATCTTTTTTAAAACCAATAATTTAGATACAGAAAAACAAGGAATGAAACATGTCTACACAACTGTTTCTTCAGGTCAGAAAGAGAAAATTCTCACCTAAATACAGACTGAATTATTAGTAAGAGATAATATTGCTTATTAGACTTGTATCAGCTTCTGTAACAAGACAATACCAATCTTTACGAATCTCTATTTCCATGGACCAGGAAGGCACTATTGCTGCCTTGAGATAAACCTTCTTCCATTTTTTAAATTAATGTATTTTTCAAATGTAGATTTAAAATTTCTGAAAGTGTGATTATTTCTACTCTAAAGCTTCCCAACATAATTTGCTGAATGCTGTTTCTGCCAGAGTTGCATGCTCTTCATCAAAACCACTGCTGCAGCTTAAATAACCAAGCTAACTTTAAATGAGCTGGCTTAGACCCTGACCAACAGCACTGCATCAAGGAGCTCGGTGCGGGCAGTCAACAGAATGTTCGTGCAGGGAACAGGCAGGCTTAGAGAACACACTGATAAACACACTATTTCCAGTGCTGTGTTACTCACTGAATGCTAGCTCAGACATATTTGCATGTTAGCTACCATAACAACTTGGACCTATCCTTAAATATTCTGGTGAGGAGTGCTATTTACCTTTTTAATTTCTCTCTGTAGCTTTACAGGTATTAGATAACTGTAAAACCAACACTTGTCTTGGAAAATCGTAAGAGCAGGTAAATCAAGTATGCTCTCAAAACACCAAAAATGTGCTCATGTGCATTCTTACTAGCTTGAGCAACAGTGTGTACACACAACACGGAGCAGAAGATGCGTTTAGAGGTTTTACTGAAAAGCGTTAACACAAAACATTAAGAAATAAAAGATCGAGAATATCATACTCCTCTTCTTTTTATTTAATCCCAATACATTTGTGAAATTGATGGCAATATCACTTCAAGAAAAATCATCAACATTTTGGTTTTGCCTATGTAGCAGAAATAAACACATTTCGCACACGAATTGGCTAGCACTTTTTAAACATTACATTAATCTCAATATTGCAGACATAAATTTCTGTTAGAATTACGTAAGAATATACGGAGACTAAACAAGATGCTTAAAATAAAATATTTTTTCATCTACTATATTTATGGGATCACCAAATCACTAGTCCACTTCAATTGAAGCATGATAGAATGAAATCACATCCTCAAAAGAATTAGTTAAACACTCCTAATCCTTCATCTTCTAAATCCAACCCTACCTCTCAGCCTTCATATTGTTTAATCTGAAGAGTAAAGAGGACTGTCTTCTAGTTCTCTGAACTCCATGATGATTAACCCTTCAAAATGAGAACGTAAGGCACCAATAGAAGATTCAGGGTGATTAAGATTCCACATCCGACTCAGTATTTTTAACTAGAAATGTGCCTTTGCTAAACAACAGCAAATACCAGTCTCTCCTGGATGCAAGAATTATAACACTGGCCATTCAGAATTAAGTAAAAGAGAATGTAGATGAACAGATAGTGAAGGAAGATCAGGTAAGGGGATATAGACAGGAAAGGGTTTAGTACACCCGCAAGGGAAGACAGAGAACAGGTCAGGAAGCAAGACGTGGGGGCAGTGTGAACACTGAGGGTGTTGGGAACTCTGCCTGTGCTTCCACTCCCTGTAAGGGTATTGCTAAAGAAAGTCCAAGCATTTACTTTCATACAAGTCACCTATAGACGCCTACAGGCATCTTACTGGATGCCAGCTCTATTTCCTGGCAATATTCTCCTGCCATTAACAGTAAGTAACTAAACTCAATGTGAGGAAAAGCACCTGCTCCAGGGAGATGGCAGTAACGGACACACAATACCTGTGAAACTGCAAAGACCCATCTGCAATACATGTTCAGACTGCCTACTTTCAAGAAAAATTAACTTATATTGCAACAGGCACAGAAAAGTTAGGCTAAAAAAGCTGGGCAAGTTTAGTCTGGTGAAGCACAGGTTCAGTGGGGGCAGGATTAGTCAATACGTACATATAAAACAACCTGATACAAGAACAATATGCATAAACTGAGCAGTACTCCATGTACTACAGAAAGGAGCAGTTCAGTACAGAGCAGGCGTGCAACAGCAGCAGTTGGGCAGAACAACTATTCCACAGTGGGTGAGATCAGATTATGGGAGGATTATGTGCCATGATTGCTTCTGACAACGTGGGGGATGAAGCCTCTTGGCCTAATTTTACACCCTAAAATTTATGGGCAAAAAATACCTGTCAAAAGAAGTAGAGCAAGTCAAGAAAACAGAAAGAGTGAGCTAAACTACCTGATTATAGTATGAATTACAAATTATTCTCCATCACACGCAGGTTGTTTTGTATTTATAACTAGATTAATATCTATTAAAATGGCAGTTTATTTTTATATAAATTGAAGGGGAGGGTACTGAAGAACCTAGACAAAATAACGAAGCAGTGAGTTTTTCTCTGTGCATAGTATTTCATTTCATTAGAACTTCATCAATGTCAATACTGCTCCAGTAGTATGTGCCAACCTAATGATAAAAGGTTATTTCACATTTTTATATACTCCAGATGGCAATGATTCAGAAAGAATCTCACTCCTTAGAAACCCTCTTACAACAACCTCAATTGACATTTCTCATCCTGCCAGCACTACAATGGATCATGATGCATGTGTTTCACATTGCAGTAGCCAGTATAATTGTCCTATTACAAACACACTGATTGAGAAAATACATATTGCACTGCAATAAACACTAAACGTCACAAAACATGCGGCAGAGGGCTCACAATGAAACGCAGGCAAGCCTGCAACGGGAAAATATTGCTCATTATTTTGCAATGCTATACATTTCAGCAATTCAGTACATGACTACAAGAGTTGAATGAAACCCGGAATATTTAAAATATTTTTAAAACAAGCATACCCACTGAAGTATGAAACTAGTGGAACCTGCAACCCACTATTCTTCCCTGTATACACTAAAGCTGCCTTCAACAAGTATTTCAGAAAGAGATCCAAATGGCCTCCGTGAAACTCAAGTATTTTTTACAAAATGGAAGTTTTCTTCGTTCTTTCTTTAACAGGTTCTAAAATAAATTCCCATCAATATAACATACTTCCCCACTGTTCACTACTGCATAGTCTTAGGCAAAATGAGCTTTTTTCCCCTCTGCAAAGGGTTGAGGCTAAGATACAAGAACTGAATTTGATAGGCATTTGCCTTTTAAGGAAGATATTGACAGCTGGACGTTTTATTTTTTTCTCTCCAGTCTGAGAATACCAGCATAGCAGCAGCAGCAATTTACAGTACTTGAGAAGATTAAGAAATACTTTGTCGTGAACAGAACTCATATTCTGAGACACACTTGCATTCAACAAGCCAAGGGGAGGGATCTCCACTGTAGACTACTTTTAACACAGACCCACTTTGATAAATCCTAACTGTAACTGTAATTTTGAAGTCAGGTAACTCCCTTGCTCTGCCTTACCTCCCTTTCCAAAAATGGTACAGGTGGTCAGAATTTTCTGATTTCTTACTTATCTTTCCAGTAAAAAGGAACAGACACAAAGGCTCACTGTTATTTGCTCACCATCGATACATATTCTATACATGATTAGCTTTCTTATGGTTAGTAGATACAAGCAGGAAGGAATCTCCCAACTGAAGACAAATGAAACATGGCAATAAAACCACAATCAACTCTGTGCCTCTAAAACAGCTTTGGGATGAAGGATGAAACCTATAGCTGAAGACAGAAAAAGGTTACCTTCTGATTAGATGAGACAGTATATCAACCCATGCCACATTCATTCAATTAATAGACTCTGCAGCTTGCAAACACCGATAAGGGCGCTACAACTTAATGATCTAATCTGTATTCCTAGAGAATGAAAACTTCAAAACACACAGTTTACTTGAATTTCCAGTGCAGGCACAATGTACTGCAAGATGTGCTTTCTCTGCTATATACTGGCAGGAAAAACTGAACAATTAAATCCCACAAATAGAGGGAAAGAAAAAAAAAGAAGAAAAATACTTGCAGAAAAAGCTACGTCAAGTTCTAAAACACAGCAGAACCTCTCGTACTAAAACAAGAGACTACAGAAATGTATCCCCTTGCAGCATTAAGCCTCATTGTCTCACATCTCCTCACCACTTTTCTCATGACAAATGCAACTCTTCCTCAGCATGCCACTTCTTCCTTCCTATCTAGAATGGTGGTGAAAACCAAGGAGAGTAGAATCCCTTATCTTGAAGAAAGCAATTGAACTGGGATTCAGTTATCATGAAACAACGATGCAAAAGAAAAACCTACTCCAAGGTATATGTAAACTAAGACTGTGTATCAAAAACCTAAAATGGTGTTCTCTAGAAAGCGACTTGTTCTGAACAGGATTTGTAGTTTCTCTGAATCCTTTTGCAGCATATCCTCAGTTATCTGATTGCCACAAGAGGAGCTCATTGTTTTATGCAACACAATATTCTATTGACATCTTTCAGACAATGATTTCAGAATAACCTATGCGCAGTTGTTATACTGTCTGCTTGGAAGATAATGGATGCTTTCTGAAATACATAATTAATTCTATTTAATACACATTTCGACTGAAGGGTAGCAGTGCCTAATTTGTAAAATTTGAGATTATGAGGCAGGCACTACCCATGGAATTAAAACCATGTTACACTGAAACACCCATTCAAATCAATCTACATTTTCTTACTGTATCTGCAAACTGAAGCACACATTATGACCAAATCACATTAAGATTTTTGGCAATGCTTTACAATAAAAGCTATCTGCAAGAGTAGACATTAATTGTTACTAAATTGGAACAGAGTCCCTATGGGGTTAGAAATTATAACCATATTAGTCATATAAGTTCAGTATGATTAATGACATTGCAAAAAATATCAACATTTCAAGCAATAACCCCCTTATGGGCACAGCCCACGGAAATTCCTTGCTTTCCTGCCATAAGCCAGACACAACCAACTCTCAGTGTTGCAGTTTTAGTGCAGTCATCAAGCACCTTTCAGAAGCTGGTTAGGATCTAGCCCATCAATTTTCCTTATTTATTGGAATAGGTTAAATCTCGTCAGGTAACTTAACACTGCAGCATTCGTCCTTCAATGTTTTCTTCATTCTTAAGAAGGGAAATGTCCTCTGCTAGGTCTAGATCCAAACTCAGTGAGAATCCTAATCCTTTCCTTCAAACAGGAGTGAAGAAAGAAGTCACAGCCGTCCTTACTGATACTGATGGACTAAAACCAAGCATCTTTTCTTTTTAAATCCCATTTTTCCCCTCTAAACAAGTTCCATTAAATAGATCAAGAAAATGCACAGGCAAGATCCATGCAGCAGAAACAAACTTCTTATGCCTTCAGGGCATAAATCCCTGAGGATGTCCCTGCAGAGTATCTAGCAAAATGTAGTACCCAGAGTAAGGGATGGATAATAAGAACTAGGTCTGTAAGACTATACAATAAAAACAAGTCCCATCCTGTTCTCTTAATGCTTCTCATGTACTCTGAGAAGCAAAACTCCAAAACAGTTTGCACCTAGTATAATAGCTTTTCAGCTTTAAATATACTCGCTGCAACTTTTAATAATCATATCTGAAATGTGCTCATAGAGGAAAACATACACCCAAAACATTTTGATAAAAGAAGAAGATTAGAACTAAATTTTTAAGTTGCCCTGTTCAATTTTGAGCACTGACAAACAAATGAACTGCTCCATGGCCTGTTACATTAGAACAACACTGTGGAATAATTACAAGTTCTAAGATAAAATTAAAATTACCATAATAATTCTCCTGTGAAACAATCCAATCTATGCAGACTACAAATTGCTACTAGGTTGAAAAAATGTATTACCACCTCAAGTCAGGCAGATAAATTATTCTATTTCCATTAGTTAGTGTAGGTACTTAAGAGGTTATGCAGAGCAGGATGACAAACTGATTATATTTACAAATTGTGCACTGGTCACATTTAAAGACCAGCTCTTTACTCGCATACCAGCATTACAAATCCAGCCATGCCAGCTTCGAGTAAAGATATGATTCGACAATGGTTTCTTACTGACTTGAGCAGAAGTCCCAATCTATAAGGGCCCACCTTCGGATACAACACGCAGTATCAAGTTGGAGACATTGTTGTGCATGTTTTCCTACACTGTTGCTTATACCATCTCCTCTGGAGTACGTTAAGAGAATGCCATTTTCTCCTTCCTGCCTCAGACACACATGAAAAAGAGAAAACCTTGCTTGAAATCTAGACAAAGGATTCCCCTATTATTCTACCCGGAGAGATAACATCAGGATTTCACGTTCTTATCCCCTGTAGTACAAATATGCACACCTGTACTATTTAAAGGCACCAAGCCCCTCAAAGGTACCTGAAGCACTCCTTTCCTTCTTCCTTTAATGAAAGCAGAAGGCACTCCAGCACCTTTAAAAGGCTGAGAACCTTTCTGGATCACAAATTATCTGCTTGCCATTAGAATGGGAGTGCAGGTGCCTGTTTTATTTTGTTGTAAAATTGTGAAGGTAAAATTTAGACTCAATCAACCAATGATACTTCGAAGATTCCAATCATGCTAATAAAAGACAAGTATCGCTATCAAGATCATTTGGTTTTATGTCAGCTTTTTAATCATAATATTCCCTCATAGTTTAATTTGCTCTGTACCTACCCACCATCAATCTGAGTATACGCCACTGCCCATTAATGATACATTTAGAGTTTATCACGCAAGTTTTACAGTACAGAAAAATTAATACAAGCTACCTCAAGCATCTAACAGAAAAACAAGCACAAAAATCATGATCACTAAGTCATGTCTCTCTGATCCATTAGTAAAGAGAAATAGTCTATAATCTGCAAATCACAAAGCAGATAGGGCTTTTAAGTATAGGTTTACAATCATATGACAAAAGGAACCACAAGTGTGATGGGATCAGTAAATTAAAATGGGATATATCCATGTTAGCCGGGCAGTGACCAATCTAGTCATGGAATCAGAGGATCAGTCTTATCTGACATACATATTGACAACCTGGTCTAGTGGAAGGTGTCCCTGCCCATGGCAGGGCGGTTGGAACTAGATGGTCTGTAAGGTCCCTTCCAACCCTAACCATTCTGTGATTCTATGATTTTAAAATACATATGGATGTTAAAACTGTGTATTTTTGACTCTCTGAGAGAATTGCTCCCTTCCAAGAAATTAGTCTCGAAGTGTGGAGAGCACAAGTACCCCAGGCACAAGCACACGCTACACTCCAGCTGCGAAAGGCACATGCAATGGAGGTTTCAAAACTTTGTCATCCCAGTTTCACATGCACTCCCTTCCCAGGAAGGGCTAATTAATAAACGGTACCACTGTGCAGCACTACAGGGAAAAAAAAACTTTAAAGAGGGACTGAGTCACTGCTTTGGTGTGGGAAACAACTCTGGTAAAGAATCCTGCAGCTCAAACCGGAGTGATGCTTTTAAAAAGACAATCTTTACACTTACCGCAGTCGTCTGTGACAGACCCTAAGGTAACATCTGTTTTTTGCCAGCTTTCTTCTTGCCTTTTCTCCTTAGTTACTTAAACTTCTCTAATCATTTTACTGGGACATAATTTCCATTTACATAGATATCTCTGAATTACTGGATTCAAAAATGGGAATGACAATGCTATTTCAAAGGTAAGTCTCTCTAGAATATTCCACTGTAAGGGTTCAAGATCTTTATCACTGCATTGTCCTCCTCTCACAGGTATTCCCTCCATTTCCATTACAATATTCCTTTGTTATACAGATATTGTGAAATGAAGATAGTATTTTTAAAAGACAAGGGTACACATACAATCTGAAGTAGAGAATTTTTCCATGTTCAGGTTCAGAAAGACGATCTGTCTTTTACATTAATAAACTAAACTGCTGAAGACTTCTATCCCACTGAAATTAACAAAAAAACTCTCCTAGTTGTTTTAGTAGGAAACATGGGAGAAAGAATTATTGGTATTTTTAAAAGCATGTAGTTATATGAAAGGTCGTCTTTTATGAAATAGTAGAATGTTCAGATTATATAGAGCCATCACTATATGCTTCTTCAAAGTATATCAATAGTAAAATCCATTAATGAGGAAAGAAATTGTATGTAGAATTGACAGAATTAGGCAGTCTTATAAGCAAAGGTTATTTTCCATTTTAGTACTTTTAAAGCACACGTAAACTTTCAATACATATCCAAAAATGATTTACAGTTTCATGATTGCAATCTAGACAGAAGCCTGGCACCTTTAATATACTGCCAATTAGCATCTTTTCTGCAAAACACTGTAAAATTATTCTAATGCATTTGGTTGCAAGGAGTCCCTAATGGGTCAAGCAAGGGATTAACATCACATCGTGCACATGGAAATATCACAGTTTTCTTCCACCATGAAAATGTTTTTCCAAAACAGATCATCTGTAGCTGCCACTAAGGATGTACAATCTGATTCCAGCCATGTTCTAACTTCAAAAGCATTTCAAGAGAAATACTACAGAGCATTGTTAACCACAGCAGTTCTTCTCTGAGTACATTAAATTTAATAAAAAAAACACCTCTTCCTGGAAGAGTTTCTCAGAAGCTACTTATTAGAGCACAGGCAACTGAACTGAGCACTGGGACCACAATTGTTTATTCTTCATGAAGACTATTGCGGAACCATAGCTAAACTTATTAACTACAAATTGGTCTAATCTTCTGTGCACAATTTCTTAGTTATATATAAGCAAACAGCACTCCTTTGGGATTTCACTCGTTCTTCAACTGCCTACACATGTAATTGTCAGTGGTTGTTTGACTACAGTTGGTGCCTGAGAGTATGATCAAGAAATCCTGGCTGAATCTACTTATCTTAATTCTTTAACTAGTTACCTTTCACATTCTATCTTGGGATCTCTGATCATCCTTGTCAATCTGTATTGGTATATGTATGCTATTATTTTCCTTTAGGGAAGACTGAGACACAACAG
>NW_010241635.1:74209-108788 GCF_000690775.1 Eurypyga helias
TATTATATGCCCATCTATTCTTTTATCTTCCACAGGGTTTCTTTTTAAAATTCCTTTTCATCCCTTTATAAGCTTTGTAAAAATTGCTTAGTTGTATAATATATATATATATATAAAAAAATATGTCCAAACAAAAAGGTGACTGAAGTATGAAGGACTTTGGTCTTTCACACAGGGGAGGTAATCATGCATGGGGGCATCAAGGCAAGCTATGAAGAAAAAGTGATGATGATCTTCCAGTCTACTCAGGGCATGTTCTTTCCTGGAAAGTGGTGCAAATGTACGAATATAATGTTAAAAGAAAGCATTTAAAAATATGTTCTTTTAGACCACAACCAAGGATTTTCAAATTATTTTCTGCTGATCTTTGCAGACCTTTTTCTGGCACATCTGCTGATCCTTCTGCTGGTCCTTAGAATGAAGGAATCTACCACATCTAGCAAGGGAATCTTTTTATTAAATATGCGACGGAATGTGTTGGTTTTGAATAGTCTCTTTACCTTACATGGCATCAAGGAACTGCAGAATAGCACATGACACATCTGTGACTTTCCTAATATCCTAAACTTGAGAGAAACCAAACTATGGCAAATTCCACAGGAAATTTACTTCGCATGTTCCAGTGCAATTTTTAAAATACATCTATAAGAACAGCAAACCAGCAATAGGTAATGGGAGTCCTCCTGAGAACCAGAGGTCCTGTCTGCCTTGGAAACATCTCACCACATCTAACTGCACAGCTCTTGGGCAGCAAGATGACTCAGTAACAGAACTCAGGTCCTGTATCAGCACTGTCCCTTCACAAATCTAAACATGTTTTACAATGGAGAACTATCTGTAGCTAGAAATACCCATAAAAATACGCTTATTATCATGCAAAACAAAATGCAGAGAGATGTGAACTTTCACTGGCACAGGATTTCACAGTACAGAAATGCCAAACGTGAACCCCAATCTCTTTCAACAGCAGTAGCAAGGGTGTCTGCAATTTCACCAAAATGAGGTCTTCTCTGTCCTCCAACATAAAAGGGTCTGTAAACCCAATCACTACATTTGCACAGGAATCCCTGCTCTTACTCTCGAGCGCAGTATTATTTGGTACGTGTTTCCAGGAGCTTCCATCAACATCAGTGGAGAGATGTCACTTTGGGAATGAAGAGCCATATAATGAGAGATGATGGATACATACCACGTACCAGCTAGTATAGATAGGGTCTGTTTGGTCAGGACCATGGTATGGAAGTGCAGAGAATATTCCAACCATCTTTCTATTACAAAAATTAATGCATGGATGGCATTATATTTTGCGTGTAAATCTTTATATATGCTAACTTACTTAGCTTACTGTTAAATTGTGGTGAAGATGTTGACATATTGTTTTCATGTTAGGCTCTGTCCTGTAGGTCTTAAAAGACAGGGTAAACCAAAGTATTAAACTGCAGCCCAGTATTACTTTGGTGCTAATCTATTACATTATGCAAAGGAAAAACATCACTATATCCTATCACATTGTAGTGCTAGCTAGAATAGGGGAAGCAGAGTACTGCTTCACGCTCTGATAAATCAGTAAAAGGGAATAGATGCAACCTTCCCGAAATACAAGTATGACGCATACTGTCAGCATATAAATAAATACAGACCAAACCCAGGATTTCCTGAGCACACAGATAGTCATGGTTTTGTCTGTGGAAGATAAAAATTGCTTATTTCCCTGGACCCCTTGAAAGAAGCTTTCAGTGACTAAGAGCTGCCATGAAACACTACTGCATGATTTACTAGTGCATCGGGCTACTGAAATAGGGCTGGCTCTTAATGTAGCTTCAGCACCAGCAGAGTCCACAGAAAACTGGGAACTGCAGGTACCTCTGTGTGCATCTTTAATGATGCCTGAAGCAAAACAACCCATTGCTCTCTAAATGTGTTATGTAAGTTGATATACATCATGCAATATAGTCTGCTATGACTTCTGGTTCTTGCAGGACTTCTGTTTTGAGCTGACACTGGTTCTTCAGTCCCCTGCAGTCACTGTGGTATCACTGCTTTTGTTCTTTCTCAAATGTGTATTTCAACCTGATGGTTTCTAACATCAGGACGAGAATTCTAGTTAAGAAAACTGAGATAGCATATTCTTTGAAGATATTTCTCAAATATATGTACCTTCAAAAACACTGTACTCAGACACCAAACAGAGTTGGAACAATGAGGCCTGGTATGAAAAATTGTAAAATTCCTCTTTTTCTTCTTGTTGGTCAAACAGGAAATCAGCATGTTTACTCCAAACTAGCCTGTGAATTGAGTGGGATCAAACTCCATATACAACTTGGGGCAACCTCCACTTTAGGCATAAGGTCACAGGTTTAGTAAAACCATTCCTTTATTTTCTGCCAGATTAATATTATTCACATAAAGCTCCTTGATCTTACTTAAAATAGTGCTTGACACTCCTGAGCAAGGATTACAGATGAAATACGTACCTAGGTTTCTTGCATGCACATAAATAAAAATACTAATATACTCACCCCATCAGTGTTAATCTAAAAGAAACTTCATCCTTTTACTCTGTCAATTCTAATCAAACAACAAGATCGATATCCTAAGCATTAGGTCAAAGCCCTAGTAAAATGGTATTCCCACCACGTCCTGAGGCTCAGCACATCCTGCCAAGAGGTAAGCAGTCCTCCAGTGAAAGCACCCTGAGAGCGGCAGCTCCAGAACTGGTGCCTGAGGAGCAGCATCAGTCCCACCTCCCTGACACCACAAATGGGAGAGGCCCCCCGCACACTCTAAGACCCTGGTAGGAGCAGCAGAGATGAAGAGTTCTGAGCTCATCACAAGCAGCTCCCTCCTCACCTGCTGCCCACCATGCTGCTCAGGGGCGGAGGTAAAAGAGTCAGGGATGAAGGAATGAAGTTGAGCCTGGGAGTAAGGGAGGGATGGCAGATGTTATTAGTTTTGTCTCTGTTTCTTAGTATCCTACACTATTTTAGATTGGCAATAAATTAAATAATCTTCCCCAAGTAGTGTCTACTTTCCCCTTGACGGTAATTGGTGAGTGATCTCCCTGTCCTTATCTCAACCCATGAGGTTTCTCTTATTATTTTCTCTGCCAGTCCTGCTGAGGAGGTGGAGTGAGACCAGCTAGGTGGGTACCTGCCAGCCACCCAAGGCCAACCTACCCTGCGATGGACATCTTCTCGTCAGCAGCAAAGGAGGCAGCAAGTGTACCAGTCAGATACGCACCAGCCACAGAGCACTTTCAAGTCAGTAGGTTGTGTTTTATACTTATTCACTTGTTTTCTTTATAACATTTCACACAGCCACATCTAATAAAACCTGGTGGTATCTAAAAACATAGGGCAGGATGACAAGGTCAGCCTTTGATATAAACCCTGTCTTCCTGACCGTCTGCCTCCCTCAGTACCCCTACATACAGGCCACTCAGGGTGATAAGAGTTTACTGCAGAACTTCACAATAGAGAAGAGGAAAACTGCAGACAGCTGCTTCTGTCAGCTTCTCAGAGGCTACCTACGGGTTTATACTTTTCAGACACAGTCTCTGTAGCCTATGGACTACCAGTCATGACAGTAAGGCCACGGAAGTGCAAGCAGGTGGTGACCTCCAGATCAAGCAGATGTGACAGCGTTAGAAAGTATAATGTGATGATGCAACATCAATGTGCTGATGCAATGCAAAAAAATCTCTATCACAGCTGCTAGGAAAACAGTTATCATTTCCACTCACCTGCTGATAAGCCAGAAAGGAGCAAAAGGAATTAACAATAATTGGAGAAAACCAAGTAGGACGTGCTTAAACCAACGGCCACACAGTCCTTTTATGTGAAGCGTTATCAGATTTGTAGTAGTCATTTTTCCCCTTGTCAGAAGTGACAGGCTTAACCCTACGGTCAATATTAATGTGAGAGAACGCTGAAATACAATCTAATGAGAATTGCACTCAACTCATTCACAGGACCCTGGAAGATCAAACAAGGACCATTTCCTACTTTTCCAATAACATCCATTCTTAAACGCCTGAGGCAGTCTTCCAGTCACAGCCATTGATACCTATAAACAGCATCATCTTAACTGAAAGCATTTTTGAAATGTGCCCGAAGGGGATTTTAAGATTTGATACTGGCCTCTTCAATTACTATTTACAGATATACTTCACAATGGTGTGTTTTAATGAACTTGTTTCATTTAGACCGAAATAGTAATCAAAATAACTTAAATAAAGCTACCTCTTTTACTGCTTTAACATTTAATTCCAGTCTGGAGCTACATATACTGTATACAGTCAGACAACAATTTCTGTTGCTTACTGATGTACAGCAGAGAAATGTAATCAATTTATATTGTGTATATTAGTGTGCTTTTTAGAGTGATACTATAAATCACACCTACTGCTTCGGAAAGGGGTGTTGCATTGCTGTTCCTACTGTTGTAGGAAGATGCTGAAAGTAGGAAAAGCAGAGCTGAAACCAAGAACAAGGAGGTACGTGAGACACAGTGTTTTTTCTTCTTTAATGACCGAGATACAAGAAATTCAAGGAGGAAATAATGTTAAGTTGTGAGGAATCAAAAGAACCCCAAATAACAAACAAACAAAAAAGAATTCATTAATTCTAGAGTTGGATAAAGAGGCAGTAGGTACAATACCAACCAAGACAGTGACCCGCCAGTGTATACATGCCAGTGCGTACAGTGTATACAGTTGCCAACAACCAAAATGGGAAAGTCAGACTGCATGACACTGCCTTGCAAGAAACAGGGCTGTCTTGGGACAAACTGGTCTGATCGGTATTTCTAGGGTTAGTCTCCATGCATTTGAGGAACGTTCATCTATACACTGTCATCCAAAAAGGACCTTACAGAATTTAGCAGAACAGTGGCAGCAAGTCAACAGATGTCAGAAAGAAAACATCAAGGATTTCACCTCAAGGTGAGATTATACTAAGGCAATGCAAAAATGACTGCATCCAACTAGAGCGTAAAATTCTAGCTTTAGCTTGAAATGGTTTTCCTGCAGGATCTTTCCACACCTTAAATATGTGCACCACCAGTAAAATTAGAAGACAAATTTAAAACTACATGGATACACCACAGCACAATTCTGGAAAAGAAATTTGGTTTTAAAAGCCGTTTCTGCTTCTACAGCAACTGTCACATATTTATCAAACTAACCACTGTGTCACTTTAAGGCTCTGGCAGATTTATACAGATGTTAAGAAAGAGAACTTCGATTTATTTCAGACTCCTAGCCTGGAATATTGCTTACTTGGTAAGAACAGAAACGTCAATCAATAAAAAGAACCCTTGCCTTCTGAACTCGTCAATCTCAAACTATATGCTTATATGACAGATTAAAGTTTTCACACAATTTCAGATAGGAATAGGCAGCTTTCCTCCCCTGATTACAAAGGTCAACTTGCAGCTTTCCACAAACTATTGTGTTTCATTCTTTCAAAGATGCAGAGAAAATACTTTGAGATGCAAAGAAACAGCCTTCAAATTACGGTTTAACCTACTGCACTGCATATATAAGTAGGAATGCCTATGTAAATCTCACTCAGTTCAGGAATTACACAGATTTAAATGATTTCTTCTATAAATTCTTACTTTAGTTTATGTGCATCTGAAAGCCAGAAGGTTAGGGCCCCAAGTATTACTTTCTAGTCATCTTCCTCCGAAGTACTTCCAATTTGCTTTATTTTAACATCTCCTCCCATCACCACCTGTCTCGTCCCACTTAATTGTCTCAAAATGAGAAAAAAGTCTTAAGTCCTTCAAACAATACAAAATCTCTAAGCAGCACCAGATTATCCAGTTGCCAGTTTGATTATCTGCAGGCAGGGTAAAGCAGGGTAAGGAAAAATACACTCATTTATGGTTACTTTCTAGTCATCTTCCTCCAAAGTACTTCCAATTTGCTTGATTTTAACATCACCACCTGTCTCGTCCCACTTAATTGTCTCAAAATGAGAAAAAAGTCTTAAGTCCTTCAAACAATACAAAATCTCTAAGCAGCACCAGATTATCCAGTTGCCAGTTTGATTATCTGCAGGCAGGGTAAAGCAGGGTAAGGAAAAATACACTCATTTATGGAAAATATCTGTTTGTGTAAGCAAGTATCCTAATATTCTACTAAACATAAGAAAAAAAAACAACCTCTAATATTCATCATAACAAACATGATGTTTTAAAAGCAAATAAGTATGTAAGTGATGCATTCTCTTCCTAGCATTTAGTCTACACTAAAATAAAATTATGGCCTGATGAAGCAAACAGCAGTTTTCATCATTGGTAGTAACAGGGCCAACTTCAGGCGCCATTAATGAAAAGTGACATTTAAGCTGGCCTTCAAACAGTACTGGGAACATGCAGACAGCCCTACAAAGAACACAGTACTCATTCAGACGGCATTCACCTTTGTCTAAATCAGAAGCACAAAGAGACAAACAACTTTAATCCAAGGAACCTGCATCCCTCTGCTTCTTGATAGACCACAGCAAGCTAGACTGCAAATAGCAATGGAAGAAAAAGAATGGATTAATTTAAAGATAGTGGACTTCAGGGATCCTAACTAATAATATAGTTACTCTCTTCAGAAACACTGTAGAACTCAATCAGACTATTGCACTTTCACAGGAATAAATGAAGGGTTATGCTGAAAAGATCTGAATATGCAACAGTTAATATTTTACCAAGTTACTGGGTGTGTTACTCCAGGGACAGGCTTTCCCTCACCCCTTCTTTTCTTAATCATGGCTGCATCATCTTCAAAGTTTATTTCAAAGGCTTCTAGTTATTGTAACAATAATACTGTTCTAAAATCAGGACCTCAGGAAATTCTTCCATAAACAAAGATTACTGTATAATAGAGAAAAATATTCTAACCAAGAATACTCATACGGTCAATTTATTTTGTTTATATTACTCAGGGAGTCTCATCAGAGTAAGTCAAAATTGAAACCAAAGATCATAGGACAACATCAACAACAAAAAACCAAAGAAGAAATATCATTAGCATTTTTAGGAAAAGAATTTCAGACTTATCTGAACACTTCGATAGCTTTTTAAAACCTGAAGAGCATTAATGGACATTTTCCAAAACCAAAACAACAGATCAGAAAAAATTATATTACTGCTATTAACTGCTTTTACAGCGTTGCCTAGAAACCCAGACTCAGATCAGAGGAGCAGGATGGCAGACACTGAGGGACAAAACCCACAAAAAATGCCCAACACAAAATACCCTAAAACCCACCCCACAGCTGATTTTCATCATATTAAACTCAACTTGAACTTTTCAACGATTCAAGGGACTAAGAGAAAGAGTTAGCATTGGACTTCAGAGTTTTTGAATTTTGGTTTGAGTTAGCTCTTGACTTTTTTTTGATTGTTTTGTTTCTGTTCATGTGACAAAAACAATAAACATTCTACTCTATGTACAAGATCTCACCATGCGTCATGAAAACAATAAATAACTCAAATCCTTACTGTGGTCATATGAATTAATAGTTTGTCTTCAATCCCAGTTCTAGAATGGCTCCCTTGTAAGTGGAGCTCTGTTTTAGCACAAAGCTCTGGTCCAGGCAACAAAAGGAGAGATTCGAAGCATGCCCAAGAAGGGCGATTACCCACCTGGTAAAAGGCAACACTTTTTTTTTCCTTTGTTCAGATTCATCAAACCCATTCTTGTTGGTTAACAGAAACAATTACTGACTTACCAAAAACATGAACTTTATGAGAAGTGAAGACCTGTACTTAGATATTTTTGGGAATTCTAACAAACGCCAAATATCAAGAAATGAAACTCTGCACTATTATGTAGAATAATAGTATAATCTTTTAAGGGTTTTTTTGTTGGTTTTTTTTTTTTCCCCCAACCGTATCCGGGGCTGTATCCGGAGAGGTGTGGCCAGCAGGTCGAGGGAGGGGATTCTGCCCCTCTACTCTGCTCTGGTGAGACCCCACCTGGAGTGCTGCGTGCAGCTGTGGAGCCCTCAACATCAGAAGGATATTGACCACTTGGAGCGAGTCCAGAGGAGGCCACGAAGATGCTCAGAGGGCTGGAGCACCTCTCCTATGATGAAAGGCTGCGAGCACTGGGCTTGTTCAGCCTGGAGAAGAGGAGGCTCCGAGGCGACCTCATTGCAGCTTTCCAGTATCTGAAGGGGGCTACAAGGGTGCTGGGAGAGGACTTTTTACAAGAGCCTGTAGTGACAGGACAAGGGGAAATGGGCATAAATTGAAAACAGGGAGGTTTAGTTTAGATGTCAGGAAGAAATTCTTCACAGAGAGGGTGGTGAGGCACTGGAACTGGTTGCCCAGAGATGTTGTGGATGCCCCATCCCTGGAAGTGTTCAAGGCCAGGCTGGATGTGGCTTTGAGCAAGCGGAAGGTGTCCCTGCCCATGGCAGGGGGGTTGGAACTAGGTGATCTTTAAGGGCCCTTCCAACCCCAACCATTCTATGATTCTGTGATTCCAAGTTTTACAGGAAGCTAACAATCATTTAGCCAAAAGCCCATCGTGTTCACAGAATTTCAGAGGGAGAGCAGTTTTTGCCTTAGATTCCATCCATCCAAGCTATCAACAGGTTTGATCAATCTCTTTGCACCCAAGTATGTTCTTCCCATATTTGACCATACATTATTTATGTGACATACCTGGAAAACTGTTCTTGCAGCCCACGCATCTGAGCTCTGCTACGCTCCGACTCTAGCGTCACCTCCCGTAATCTTTTTTCACTCTCAAGTCTTAAATGTCTTTCTTCCTCCAGTTCATGTATCAGCTTCTCACGCTGAAAGACGAAAAAAAGTTATTTATTAATTGTACACATGAAACATATTCTTGGCAAGAATCTAAGATTTCATTTGGGAAAAATAATTAAACAATCAAAAGAATTACCCTTATTATCCAGTCCCATCATTTTTTGTACAGCAACATCACACAGAACAACAAGCTAGAGATGTTTCAAAAGCCTTTCTGAACATCCCCGTCATGTTGGGCTACTTACTCGGTTCAGACTCACTGAAGTCAGCGTATTTAAAAACAAACACCCACCCTCTTATTCAAAGCACTTCTACTTCACCTTCACTCCAAATACATGTAAAAAATTATATTTGAGATCTGTGACCTATCCTGCTTGAATGCAGACATGGGAAGCATGAAACAAGTCAGAAGGACAACTTGTCACCCTACCCTTAATCTATCAGTCTCATAAACAGTGAAGGACCTGCTTCTGCACCACTGGTTTTCTTCTTTTGGCTGAGAGGAGGATCCCTACCAGTAGAACAGAGCGTATTTGAATCTATTTACTGAAATACTGTGACAAAGAATATGTTTTTAAAAACTGAGTACCAATCAAAAAAAAAAAGAGAGAAATAAAAATGTCATTAATTTTACTAATAGTTCTCAAAGGCAAATAGCATATGGCTGTTGCTAATTCTTAAAACTAGGACCAAAAACCCCAACCCACAACATTCTGCACCACCTGGATAAATCTACGTATGTCATGGTCTGATTTTTTTTTTTTTTTAACTTCAGTTCCAGATATAAGACCATCCTATAAAAGAGTATTTAATGATTTCAAACCCTTACTTTAAAAGTAGCTAATCACAATTTAGGAGGGCCAGGCAAATTAACTGGAAAGTTATAAAAACACTACTGGAATTTAAAAAGTGTATAGACAGCCTTTTCTGTGTGACCCTGTTACACAAAAATTAAATTAAATTTTTCCGTGTGCATTTAAATGAGGTAACGGATCAATAAAAACCCCCAAGCAATTTACATGGTGCTACATTATACTCTGTCAGAGGAGGAGTTCCAATGTTGGCTGACTAAGAAAAGGTTAAGTCATAAAACTAGAGTGGGTTCACCACCTATGCGCTTTGAAAAATCTCTGTGTCCACGGTGCAGCGCGATTTGTAGCTTGTCAGACCGTCTGACGTAGTTCCATTCCTGACCTAAATTTTCATGACACACCTGCAAAAATTTATCTAGAAATTATACATACAGTTTCATTAGAAAATAACAAAGGTATCTTAGTGTTAAGCTATTAAACGGGGGAGACAGATTATTTCTACAAGTCTCACAGCTATAAATCTTACTGGATAATAATTTACAGTAGCAGTAACCAAGAGACCAAAAATATGAACATTACCAAGTGGAAAAGGGATCTTAAAGACAGTGATAAATAAGCAGATGCCACAAAGGGAGGCTGCAAAGGATTAAATGAAATATCTATATGCTTGTGAAAAAATGTGGGGAATTACTCAGAACAGAGGGCTTCTGTCTAGTTGGTCATATGTAATATCTGGAAAAAGGAAAACTGCAAAACAGGAAACAAACTACTGGAAAAAGAAATACATTGTTTAAGAAAATTATCTAATTACTGTTCTAGGGTAACCTGTGTTCTGCCAGGTGCTGAGTAATCCTTGGTTTCTGCCAAGCTAAGAAGAGCAGAGTGCTCAGCACCAGGCAGAACATACACAGCAGCCATACAGAGACTACAGCTCATGGAGTAGAACTCTGGCTAATGATACGGCAAGAATATTCAAAGCAGTCAGTAGTTCTCCAGCTTTGATCCCGACAAAGCCAGCTTCAAAATACATACTGTTCCAGAGGCCCTCGCTGAATACTGTTAGCATCTATGGAAGCATTTCACTGCTGCTAAAGAGGCATCTAGAGCTTTCAGGAGAGTCAGTGAGCAGCAAGGAGAGTGACGTAAAAAGGCATACATAGTTACCACCCAGGGCTTACCACAGCTTTCGGAAGATTCTGGTGTCTACTGAAACTGGGCTGAAAACCAGGGATGTAGCTGTCCCTACAGTAACTGGTAAGCCGCCTTGGAGAAAAATCAGGTACTGCTATGAACCCCTGAGTGCCCAAGCTGACTCTAGGTGCCAGGCTGTGCCTGAGCTACCTGCTGCAGTAACAGCTGAACGCTGAGACCAGACTGAAGACCGGAGATTCAGCCATGCCTTCAACGCTCATTCATCATCATTACTGCCACAACGATATTATTCTGATACAGCAACTACCTCTATGTCTGCTACGCTGACCACAGAATTATCCTGATCCTCCGATAAACCTTCTTTCGACATGAAGTACAAAGCCAGATCTCCACAGGGAGGAGGATAAAACATGGCACACTTCAGAAAGCAGAGTATCCTCTCCTCCACCTCGCTGCCAGGATGGTTTGCACGTGGCAGCCAGCTCCACTGACTGCCCTGCAGAACGAGTGTGCCGTATCTACATGCATGGCCATGCCGCTGCTAATCACAAACCCACATTTCCTAGCAGAGCACTGAATATACAGCAGAGGTTCACAAATCCAAACTTTGCCCTGCAGGGCAAAGAGCTGCATAAGCTCTTTCTGGGTTTCATTTACCTCTTGCTGATAGGTCAGAGAGTACTGCTGCTACCATTTACTCCTCCTATTCTGTATTATCATCCTACACAAAAAGATCAGCACATCCACATTGTTTTTTAAGAAGAAGAGGGACCTAGAAATTACCTTAAGTACCCATAAACCGACAACAAATTCATATTACACAAACAATAATGTTACAGGAATGAAATGTCTAACACTAGGAACTTCTGGAATGAGTTAGATGTCCAGTTCCAATTCAGCCACCTCACAGGCAAACATTATGACCCTGTTATATGAGCTCGTACTGCTGCTAAACAAAACTGTCACTTCTTTGAGCGTAAGGGATGAACAACCAACAAGTCTCAAGGTAACAAGACCAGAAACAAAAGCTCTAACCTATGGCTCTGAAGTTCTGGGTTCTCGTCCCAGCTACCAAAACTTTCCTGTACGCATGGGGAGAAGACTGCCTGCAGGACAACTGCACAGCAGTAACGCCATCAGCCTTCAATTTGTGCTTCATCACAAGCATTTATTGGCAACCTTGAGGAACTTGTGCCATTTCTTGCAGGCAGAGAAGCAATTTGCTTTCAGCCTGATCACAGACAAGGAAGAATGTAGCAGGTGGAAAAAAAAGAGGAGTAAGAGGCCACCCACACCTGGGATAGTTTTCAGTCCCCAGGACACAAAACGCTGATGTATACTACACACAGCAGGTAGCTCCCAGCAGCAGTGATCTTATCTACATGAAGAGAACTACATTTTAATTCAAACCCAGAAAAGCAATAATGAAGTGTCAGAAGAGAGAAGTGAGTCTAACATACAGAAAGGCCAGGGTTAAAGAGACAGGGTTTTTTTTCTGTTTCCTGGAAGCAGGTGATATAGCCCTGAATTGTCCAGAAATTTTGCGTTGTCATAACCCCCTTTATAAGCTCCACGCTAACCGCACTTTATTCCTATGAAAATAGAGGTGTGTGAAGGGAAATGAACTAACCAAAAATGGTTTGAGGCTTTATAGTGAATATAAGCTTACTGGAAAGGGATACAATCAGCATGCCACGTGAAGAAAAGGTTAAATAAAACAAGAAAGTATCACGTGAAACCCATCAGTGTGTTTTAACAGCAGGAAAAACTACCATCTTCCAGTGAAGTTCTGCGTGTTCCCACTTGCCAACTCCTCTTTAATTGCAGCTTCCTCTCTCTATTACCTCTGCTCACACTATTTTTCCCTGCTTCCTGGCCTTGTTTTCTGCAGCACAGCCATAAACTTCTCCTCTTAGAAGTATAACCCTTACTTCACTCTTGCTTCCCTGTTTCAGCCTCTCCAGATAGCCTGACTTTCTTCACAACACCCTATCAAATTTCTGATGACTTTCCAAATATGCAAAAATTTTATGTGAACAAACTAGAGTGAAAGACAGGGCTAGCAAACTCCACCAATAATTTCATGTAAGTACTGGAATATTTTAACACTTGAACAAATACTGTTTGCAATTACTTTTTCATGAACATTTCAGCAATCAAGTTTCACTAGCTGCTCATTATGCTCGTGAGCCAGTGTTTGCACTTCAGTGAGTTCCTTTTTGTGTAGCTGTAAAAATGTTTGTGTCAAAATGTTTCATTTCTCATCCAGTCAGGGACATGTACCACACATTAAGTTAAGGAAGGAATCCAAATTAAGATACACAGGATCAAAAGAAAATCCATGAAAACTGTTTATGACTAGACTGAAAATAGCACGTTTTGCAGAAATGTCTGAATCGCTCCTCAGCATTCCGTGAAGAGAGCAAGAAACACTTATTTTCAGAATTATTGGTTAATAGCCATGCTCTCAGTCTAAGGACTGAGCCTGTGCAGCCATAAGACAAGTGTCTCTTAAGAAGTGCTCATCCCGTTATGTTTCCTTTCATTCACTTGGGATGTGTCATAAACATCAGCACCTGGTTCTTCCACGTTCTACCGAACTGCAAACATCTCCTCTCGAGTCACCCCTGATGCTGTGACAGCCAGCAGAAAATGCAAAGGGACATCACTCAGAAGCGGGCATGGGAGACAGATGGCAGCGCACAGTGCGGCAGGACCAGGGCTACACACCAGGCCCTTCATCTCGGGCCAGGGTTTGACACCTAGCACGCGCTGCCCACATGTAGTGCCTTAAAGTTTTCTACGGAAAGGCTGTCTCCTTGCCGATTTTTCCTTTCCAGGCTATTTCGCTGTCAACTTTAAATACAGACATGGACGACACTGGAGCCTTCCAAGTCAGAGACCTGCAGTTTAACCCTTTTCCCTCTCACTGCACATAAAAACAGCAGATGTCTCCGCTCAGTGTCGGGACCGACCTTCTCAGTGAAGTACTCGGGGACTTCTCTTCACCTGGGTCAAGGGTTTGACAAACTCAAGCAGATTCCTTATTCCAAAACGCTCTAGTCTCATCTCCCTGCTTTTGTCTGGACCTGCTGCCCTCCCCTCCTCCGTGCTGGTGATCCCAAGCCCTCCGTGTTAAAACTGATGAGTTGGCTGCTCATTCCTCCCTCCCTCTCCACCCAGAAACATTCTTCCCTGCCCTTCCATAAGGTACCACGCTAATAAACTTACTTTTTCCTAACGTCAGCGGAGCAGACGTGCTGTGTTTGCCTGTGGCCGGGCGCTGCCTGTGGGGGCTCCTCTGTGAGCAGGGGCCGGGGCTGCCCCACGCCGGATGCAGCCGGTCCCAGCCAGCTGCCCCAGGCCCCTCCACAGGGCACAGCTTGGGCCATCACCGGCACCTGTGGCCCTTAAGGAAGGGCAAAACGTCTCACAGGTGGTGAGGAGTGAGGCAAGAAGTGTGAGAAACAGCCCGGCGAGTGCCCAGGGCCGGGGAGGAGGAGCAGGGGGTGGCTGTCTCAGCGCTGGCCATTTCCCTGCAGCCCCAGGCGGCCGTTCCCTGGAGGCTGCAGCCTGTGGAGAGCCGGGAAGCTTGTGAGGAGGAAGGTCCCGCAGAAAGGACCTGTCATGGCCTGACCACAACCCGCACCCCCATCCCCCTGTGCTGCTGAGCCGGTGGAGTTGGGGAACCAAACTCCCCAAACTGCAGTTTGCAAAGTGTCATTTTACATTTTCTTTGGTTTACATTATCCAAACGTATTTTAATTGGCAATAAATTAAATTAATCTTCACCAAGTTGAGTCTGTTTTCCCTGTAAGGGTAAATGGTAAGTGATTGTTGTGGATGCCCTATCCCTGGGAAGTGTCCAAGGCCAGGCTGGATGAGGCTTGGAACAACCTGGTCTAGTGGAAGGTGTCCCTGCCCATGGCAGGGGGGTTGGAACTGGATGGTCTTTAAGGTCCCTTCCAACCCAAACCATTCTGTGATTCTATGATCCCTGTGACTTCATCTTGACCCACGAGCTTTTTCCTCTCACTCTCTGCCCCGCTCCTGTTGAGGAAGGGGAGCAAGAGAGCGGCTGGGTGGGTGCCTGCGAGCCGGCCACGGGCAACCCACCGCACCGCAGGGCTTTATTTTGAATTTCTTATCTTTCAGATAAAAATCATACCACTCCTTTGATCAATGATGTTATGCGTACGTTAAACAAAAATGTAGCCGTGCATTGAGATTTAAAACTATAGATAATTGCAAGGGAAAAACTAAAGGCATTCAGTATAGACGGGCCGTGCAGACTATACAGGGTGTTGATATCCATAAGGGAGCCAGCCCAACAGCTACAGAGGAACTGGTCCCTCCTTCTGCTTATCTTACTCTTGAGTCTTAGGGAAAGCAGTTGTCAAGAACAGCTAGGTACAACTGGACTGATTAGCTCAAATATCAAAAATGTCTTAAAAAGGGCATGAATGTAATCTCATCTTTAAGGTTACCTTAGAAGTAGTGAAAAGGGCTACTGTTTAAATAGAAATAAGATTCTTCTGTATTCTTGAATTTGATCTTTGCTTCTGCAGTGCATCGTAAGAAGGGGTTTACCAATTATGCTGCCGTGGGTGCACTCTTTTGTCAAAAGAAGTCTACGTGAGAATATATTTAACACAGGCTTAATGTTGCTCAAAATCAGGCTAATAATCTTCACATTAATTTTTTAACAACTATTTTAAAGTATTTGCTAAAGAGGGTCACAATTTCTGTGTAATTAATATTGATTTCAAGCAGATACTTTGCAATGAATTTAAATGAGGGGAAGAAAGAAATAAAATTTTTTTTGTTTACGGTTTGAACTACCACAAGAACATTGCTAACCTAAACCGAGTATTTATGTAAGTTTTAATGCATTTTCTGATGCTATGCATCTGATACCTCAAAGTCAGAATATAATAGAATCATAACCTGGTCCTATGAGCCGAGGAGAATCACCTGACCACAGAAGTATTCACCATCACCATCACCACAGTAGATGACAGTGATGACAGAATTAAGCAAACAGCAACTACTAGAAGCACGTTAAAATCAGTTTTTCTAGAAAGTCAGTGCTCAATTCTATTATGAGTAAATAACCAAAACCACACAAACCCAGCACACAGGAGACTAGAGTCCACCACCTGTCTAAACTTATTTTGCTCACAGATGACAGGAAAGAAATGTGATTACAAGAACAGAGACCAGATACCATTTTTTATTTCATCATAAATTGCACCAGGTACTGTATTTTTGTTCAAATTAAAATGAGTCAAACTTCAGAGTGTCCTTTGTTTTCTCCCCATCGATCGCTGTTAAACCAAATGTTTCTCATTCTGTAATCAATACTTCTCTGCAAAAATAAACCAAGGCACTGACAAACAACTTCGCAGAGCATTGCAGCGTTCCTTGTAGTGGACTTTGACAGCATGAAAAAGCACTACCCCAAAGAGTGTGGGGGGAAAGAAGTGCATTGCTTACTGTGCTTATTACAGTGGTTACAGGCTGCTTACAGCTGAATCATTTTACTGTAACAAGGCTTTATTAAATTAGCCGGCTACGGAAAGCAGAGCGTTCCAACAGTGGCAGTTAGTATGCCTCTGTCCCTTGTTACTGTTTCCAGCTATATTGGGACTACGGACAAATACCTTAAACACCCAAAGCTTTCCAGGGATGAAGTTGGCGGTGTATTTAAAACACAGTGAAGCATTAAGGTATAAACAGTAATAACTTAAGCACTTGGAGGGTTTATGGAGGGAGAGGCAGCTTTATTTCCATACCTCTTCAAAATAAGAAAGTTAAGGGTGAAGTTGTATGGCTGCTTAGCAATGAAAATGAATTACCCTTTCACTTGATACAGATTTGTACTACAGAGGCTAAAGAAGAAATTTCTTTCATTTATATTAGGCCTCTACTTTTTTCCCCCAATTATTTTATGATGTAATCATTTTTCCTAAACTAATTCCCCCTAAAGCTCTGCAACAGCAAGATATAAATAGTATGAAAGGCAGTATCCTAATTTTAGGCTGGTATCTTCTAGCTTTTTCATTCCAGTAAGGAAAAAAAAATGATGGTTCTTTAGAACAGGATTCTGCTCCCAAAATGACAGGCTGCCTGAATAAAGAAGGAAAATGTAACTGACCCTAAATAATTTGTATTAGCATTTTCTAAAACTGCCTTGAAAACAGTTAAATAATTTGAAGCAAGCAATTTATTTTCCACTGTGAAATTGTAGTATGCTAAGACATCTTTCTCTTCAGCTCCTATCAGACTAGCACATGTATCCCATGACTACCAGGTGTAAACTTTAAGCTTTGCTTGGCTCTAAGATGAATAGCAAGATAGGAAAGGTTTATTATTATTATTATTAGTGATATTTTAGTGACACACTTTATATTCCTGGATGATAACACTGCTCCGGGGCCATTCAAGTAAATCAGAACCTCTTCGTTAGTGTAGTTACTCCTGAATACACTGAGATCCTAGCTTGCTTTGTGCACTGGCTCAAAATTGCCACCATGTGGCAGGACAGCAACTTAATTTAGCATTATTTATACTGCACTGATACGGTTTTAATTGCATCTGTACGACAGAATAACTGCTGTGCTGAAGCTCCTTTATCATTGCAAGCCTACAATTAATCTGAATTAGGCAGGCTATTACACAAGCAGTACTGTATATATAGCTGGAGTTGTGACAACATTTATTTCACACAAGAAAATAATTAAATAATTCCCGAAACCTTTCCGCACCGAGCTAGACGGCTGGCACCACTGTCTGCCCGTCACGTCGGTGGCCAGCCCTCTGAAAGGGACCTCTTACTGCCCAACAGCTCTTTAATTCGGGGAAACACACAATGACAGGCCACACAACATTGGAGTCGCCTTTAAAAATATATTATATACAAAAACATCCCACTCACAGCCTTCCAGAAACCAATGAACTGAAGTCACCTACGTGGACCTCTTTTAGCACCTTTTCTGGAGACACACCTATAGACACAGGGGTTACACACAATCCATGGTGCACTGGTGTTCTTTATGCAGCTGAAACATCTGCATCCCCAGGAGCCGTCATTCTCTCAGTTTCTTAAAGGTCATCTCTACCCTATTTTCAATCTTGAATGAAGGCAAGCAATACATATTTTGATAATCCTGTCTCCCTAACAAAACAATTGCTATTCATTCAAATTCACAATTAATAGCCCAATTTTAAAGACTTGTATTGATCTTCGGTTCTTAGCTTAATTAATTTTTCCATTTTAAACATTATTTCCTTTTAGGCAGAGGAGGGTAGGGAGAAGGACTCATAGTGAACCTGAAAGTCTCACATAGTCAGATCATTGATTTTTTTTTTAATTATTAATCCTAAAATTATAGTGCTTTTAAAAAATGAATTTGCAAATGCAATTGAGCTTCTAATAGCTTCTACAGACAGTAATTAAAGAAATCTCATTTCTTTAAATTAAACATAATGAATTGGGTTTTAAGATCAAAGAAAAATTTGTAAACAATACTAAGACAGACATAATTCATATGAATACCTAGTATTCAGAAGTGTGAGGCAAAAACCTCTGTCAATACCTAAATGAGAAACAGTGGAATTAATAAGTAATACAATTTTTGCCCTGAAATACCTTAGATTATAATGGCTAATTAGAATTCCAAGCTCTTTGCTACATGTTTTTTTTGTAAGGTGACTTGGTTTATATTAAAATGTGTAACCAAGCATAAAGGTGTTTGTTAGTTTTTTACACCAGGTATATACAATCTTTTCTTATTAGAAACAAACTTTATAACCAATGTAACTTGTTTACAATCAGCCTTTATTAATTCAGTTGTAAACAAGCAAAAATCCCCAGTCTGGGCCAGTTTATGTTTCCCACTTGTTTGATTCCAGAAAATTTATAATAATGGTGTTTGAACCATAAAACAGCACTAAAGAGTTGCGTAGACAACAACTTGTGAGAGCCAACCCACCTGGGCCAGCAAAGTGTCAATTGTTTGATTCACCTGCAATTTTCTATCAGATCCACAATTCCTGAACAGTTCCTAAAGCGGTATCAGCATATGGAACACAGAAGGTAATGTTGTCTGCCACGCTCCCGTTGATTTACTTAAACAGGCCATGGGACTGAACTCCCCACTCACAGAACAAAGATTAAGAACAAATGAACCCAGAAAAGGGTCCAGGTTCAAGAATTGCCTCACCCCAGGGGATATTCCCACCTTGGATCATCAGTCTTGCGGTGAGGGCCAGAAGATCTGCCTCAAGTTCTCTCAAGGGCGTAATGTTTTGACAAGCCACTACGTAAACATAGCTGCAAACCAGTATTCCTGGCATAACTGTAAATGGCTATAAAGTCTAGACAGAGTGGGAAGAAAGAAGCCATGAATTCGTAGCCATGCTGGATTGCTGAAAGCCTGATGCCTATCCATTTAAGGGACCTGCTACAGTGGCATAGTGCCCCAGCAGAAGTAAAGCTTCGTCTGCAGAAGGGGTAGAAGACAAGAAACAGGTAAAAAGACAACAAAAGGTGACATGCCACTCAAGCGACACCGTTTATACCTGGAATTTATTTTAACCTATGAAATTCATATGAAGCACTACAGCATCTGCAGTATTCACCCCTACGCATTCTGAAGTGTGCAATGAAGGGGACAGTTCCAGAGCAGAGGTAAGAAGGACGGCCCAGCCACCACCTTTCTTCTAGATCCAGCCATAACGGTAGGAGAGGTCACTGTCCCACTCTGATCACCCGCTGGAGGTCACCAGCCTTTCAAGTCTGCAGAGGACTGCTTGAGGCCCAGGACGGTGCCAAGGCAGAGGTGAACCCATCACCAGACGTGCTTTGAAGTAACCCGGCGGGCTGAGCAATCGAGCAGAAGATGGAGCACCAGCATGATCCCCACCCACTCTGCCGAGATGACAGTACCCCCAGCAAGGAGACGGGGACATCCTAAATGACCCTTGCTTATCTGCAGTGCCTGCATGCAAAGCAAATGGGTTTTCTCTGCAACTGGCCAACATGTTCTTTAGATGATATAAATGGTTTCTTTTCTAAAGGACTGAATCTTCACAGAACAAATGGGCATGTGGCCGAATCAAGCGTTTCCTACTTGGATCTGTATTAGTGAGATAGGAGTTAGGCAGCAGGATACACATAGGATAAGCATTAGGGAAAAAACCACACTTCTAAGAGTTTTATTTGGCTTTAACGGATCAGCCCATGGAACTGCTTTGTTGCTCCAGGGAGCTCTGGGATTTACTCACAAGCTAGGAGTAACATGCGTTTCTTGCCCTGATGCTGGGGAGAGTTAGGGCTTCTTCACTTTCTGTATTTGTATTTCCAGCTAATAAATAGGACATCAAGAAGTTAACTGAAATAGATGTAAGGCTAAAGAAAAACTGGGAGGATGGGAGAAGTAGAACTTAACCGTACCAGTCGTGAGAAGTGGCTCAGAACGGTCTGCGGTGCCACCAGACCCACACGGACCTGGGAGATGCCCATGTTTTAAGCTTTCACACAGACACTTCCATCTGCCTTTCTCAGCTGACACACTCTACACCTCCGGCATCACTACTTTGCTGCTAGCTACCTTTCCATACCGCATTTCTTTTCCCCAGCCTCTTTACAGCATTGCTCATGAACATGTCAGATCTTATTTCCATTTTTCTGTGTTCACTTGTAGAGTCCATTGGTGGTCGGCAAGTAATTGCAAAAAAAGATACGTTATTTACTGAGCTGTTCCTTGCATGTATTCCGGAGTCCTGTCGCTTTAGCTTCCTGATACATGTACCCCTGTCATATTATTCACTCCTTTAGCACTGCAGGCACTGCTATAGGCAACAGGGAAACGTGGTGCTTGTTTTGTGGGCTGGTGCATCTTCAGTGGTGTTTTTAAGAGATTTTGCAGTGGCAGCTGTGTTATTAGTGCTGACGATGCACACATGTAGAAGCACTGACGACTTTCAGGAGCCAGATTGAGTTTGCAAGCCTGATACTTGGAAGAACTTGAAAAAATAAAATAACAAGTAATTGAAAGACTGTCTCCACCTGATATCACTTTGCAGAATGACTTTTCAGTAATAGGTTCCCTTGAATGTCTGTTCAAGCTTCCAGAGACCAAATTCAGCTCAATTCTTAGTGCTGGCCAGGCTCTACTCCTGCAGTCCCCTTTCCATAGCAGTACGGGTAGGCTAGATAGACTTCTACAGAAGATCAAGACCAGATATAAACACTCTGACACTCAGCTCTCTGGTCTTCATATCCATATTTATCTTTTCACGTAAGATGTAACTTTAATTGTATCTAACCATAGTTTATTCTAATCAATTGCACATAGTCATGTATACGTCTCCCATTTAAGACAGAACCAAAAAAAGTCTGCTGGGATTTTTTTCCAACTTCAGAGCAAGTGTTGACAATTACAAGTGTTAGTTTGATTTTTTTTAAGAGAAAAAACAAATCTTTCTTTCTCTTCAGAAAGACACAACTACTAAAACCAAAGACTGCAGCTCTCTTCTGCCCCTTCCACCTTCAGCACTAGTAGAAAAACAGAAGTAGTTGCAGCTATTAGGCTGCGCAGAAGTTCTGTCCCTGGGCAATCAAATACATAATCACGTAATTAACATTCAGGACTCCATGTGCACTCTCGACGACTTAGACCACCAGAACAGGAGTCAGGAGAGTTGTTCTAAATTTTTGGTACATTTTGGCAAGCACACCAAGGTTTCGCATCACTTGCTCACACACTTTCCTCGTCCTTCATAGTGGCAGACATTCTGCGTAAACAAGAGTGACCCCCTGCCTCGGACCAGGACAGCTGAGCAATGCTTGGGAGACTTCCTGAATCACAGCCATACCAGCCTGGCTGTCCACCGGGAACAGCAGAAGAGTTAGCAAACTCTTTGTAATTACATATTCTTTAAGCTTTGGCAAGAAAGAAATTTGTTGTGCATCTGCAGAACAGGAAATTTGCTCTTCACTAGTGCTTCTGTGGACTGCTGTAATATCTTACTGAAACTTCCTGTCACTCACTCAAGACATCATGTTGGGTATAGAATTCGGTACAGGAGAAATGTGTCCACCGGGTACAAGGAGTATGAAGAGTGAGTTAGCAAACTCTTTGTAATTATATATTCTTTAAGCTTTGGCAAGAAAGAAATTTTGTTGTGCATCTGCAGAACAGGAAATTTGCTCTTCACTAGTGCTTCTGTGGACTGCTGTAATATCTTACTGAAACTTCCTGTCACTCACTCAAGACACCATGTTGGGTATAGAATTCGGTACAGGAGAAATGTGAACAATCTTTGTCCAAACGGGACTGAAACAAAACTAGCTGCACTGATCATGAAATCAAAGCCAAGCGGAGCCGGGTTTGTGGGAATCAGGGTGCACAAGTGTTTAGTTCAACTCTGCCTGTTCTGGGGGTAGGGGAACCCTGTCCAGTACTGCTGGTCCTGCTCCTGCCCTGTATTTCTGCTACATACCCTGGCTATGTTCCTTCCAAAGCTTTCTTCCAAAATGCATTAGATTGCACACATCCTTCACACCTCAACTTCCACTCAACTCCTCCTACATCCTTCAGTTTGGGAACAGGTTTTCCTTATCAACTAACGGAATATACAGCTGCTGGAAACCTGCCTTTAGACTATCCCAGCTGACAACTCTCAACATCTAGTTTTAGTATGAAATTACTTTTCATCTTCTCATTTAAAGCATATCTTTTCCTATTTTCCTCCTACATCACAAGTTTCCCCTTCTGAGGTGGTTTATTATCAATGACATAGGGAAACTGTATGTGACACGAGGTTTCCAACAACAACCTGGGAATTCTGACCCACTCCTCTAGCAACAGCCATGGAAAAAGTTTCTTAAATGGAAAACTCTGCCAGTCACTGCCGCAGGGCACTTGTTAATAGATACTACCAAGAACAGGATGTTCCCAAGAGGTAATATTTTCTCCAACACTCAGAAATCATTTCTAAATAAGCAGTGTCACCATGGATGCCAATCACAAATGTGCAGCATAGAGATGCAATTACAAAATGACAGTTGTATGGACTGTGAATACTGAGCCAAATCCCCTCCCGGTATCCATCCCAAGTAGCTGGGCTGTGATTATTCATGGCACATCGGCACCCCAGGCTCCAAATGGCTCTCAGCACTATTAAGACACCCAGTAAGACCCTGCCTCTTCCCCAGAGAGTTCCCTACCTTTACAGGCAATCAGATGAACAGCAGAAGAGTCACAATAAAGCCTGGCTTACAGATGAGCAATTTAGATGAGAAATTAAGTATTTTCCAAGATTATAAAGTAATTAGGCAGCAAAAGTAGTAACCAGGACACCAAAGTTAAAGACTGTGACCCTTAATGAGTATAGTGAACAGGGGGTTTAAGCAGCTAGTTATTTAAAGTCACACAACAGAGCACTGTGCAGAGAAAGCACAACTTATCAGTACAGCTTGGAGAATAAGTGAAACCTACTTTGCAGCCAGGTAAGGTCCTGTATCAGGTACTTTTATTAGTTTCCAAAATAACTACAGAGTGCATCATGCCACACGGTATGGAAATAAGACAATCCAAACATCATAGTCATTCCCACAGTCTAGACAGTCTCCTCTCACAGGACATGCAAGCAAGCCTGATCACCAGTTCCAGACTTGGAAAACTATGTCATGAGATCTTCATTATGAAAGATCCCGTAGAATATCAAAAGATGCCTTATCACAATGCAACGGACACAGAGCCAAAACAAACAGAAAGTATGAAAAAGCAAATTCCTGACAAAGCAAAAACTGAATTAAAGCTTGTAACACTGGAGTAGGGAGGGAAAAGAAAGGAAAAAATCACAGTTGCTAGCTCAAGCTATATCAGTCTATACAAAGCTAAGCAAGTTTATATAGGAAGCTATTATTTCCTTACTGTGTTTTAACATTTCTTTTAAATCTTGAACAGAAGATGCGAAGTGGGGTGATTACATTCTGCCAAGAGAAAAGAAACAACAAAGCTAGTGGGGCTTAATGGCAGAAAGAATACTGACAAGTTCAAATCTTGGTCAGATGAGCTGCTGAGCCTTCATGTCCACCTGCAAAGTTTTCAGTGGTTGGAAATGGGCCAATGTCTTTTCCCAGTTTCTGCTGTCTCATTTTCATTCACCACCAATGGACTACTTTCTATATATACATATCTATATGTATGTTTTGTGTCTGCCCAGAGGGAACTGGACAAGACAACAGTACCTTACTGTGCTATCTTAGTGCCATGGGGCAGTTATGGATCAGGGCTCCATTGCACTAGACGCTGAACAAAGACTTGTTGCAGTGAAGAGTTCTTGCTCTAACACAAGGCAATCCGAAGCAGTCAGCTTGAGCTGACTCGTTCCAGGGGTCAGCACTGACTTCACGGTACAAGCTCCGAGAGCACTGCATTCATTGAAATAAATGGGCATTTAATGGAAGCAGCACAACTGTGCAATACTCTTGGTACATAAATTTTGTCCTTCCTTACACAGAAACTTTCCCTCCCTCCCTATAACCTTTTTTGTCCCATCTGAGTTAAAAAGGTCATTCTTCTGGACCCAGATGAAACCTCCCTTGGCTTGTGCAGGGGCTAGCATCACATACCACAAAAATAAAAATCACTAGAGCGCTATTTGAGTTCACCTTTAGATGACAACAATGAAGAAATTAAAGACCATACTCCCTGCCCAGCAGTGAAAAGGCTCACCTACACGGACTGGCTTGACTAGCCTGAGGCGAATTTGGGGAATTGCTATTTCTGCTCCACCTCGTCCTCTTTGCCTTGCTTTAGCTACACTTTACAAGAGAAAACAGTAACGAGCCCGTATCACCACGAGGGTGACTGGAATAGACCCCACAGAACCCCTGGAAAAGCTGATACAGATATGAAAACAACAGGAAAAGGCTGGAACTGTTGCAATGGATATTGTGACCAGATTTGAATCAACCTACACAAACCAGTAAGGTAAGAGTTTTTAGTTGGTCTTACAAGTGAGCCTACAAAACTTAAGAACAAAACCTGAAACTACTAGAAGAAGGTTTATTTTTAAAAGTAAGTATGAACAAAGTTTTAAAGAAGATAAATTAATGGATTTTTCTCTGTTCCCCCGACTAACATTGCAAACAGACCTTTGAGATGGAAGTTAGAGTTCCTGGTAAGTACTATAAATTCTCTACTAACAGTTTAATTACCAGCTACAAACTCTTCCCTCCCTCAAAATCTAGTGATTTTTTTTTACTTGTAATATGCTAATTTCCCCAGTTACTTGGAGAGAAAAGTTGCAACGCCAAGCATTTCACAGCATTTCACTGCTATTAATCTGTATAAATTTACCTTCCCAGTTAGCACAAAACTCAAATCGTTGGCCCAGTGCATACATTCACTTTCCTCCTCAGAGCTTCAGGCGTTGTGACTACTTCTGTTCTAGCCGAGATCCCTCTCTGGCATGAGATAAATCCCAACCGTAAACGTTCTGCCTCTTCAGCCCGCAGATTGGAGGCTCTATTCAGGTCATCCCTGACAAAAATACTAATCCAGTGAGCGTGGGGCTTCCGAGTCAACTCCTGCCATTGCCTGGAGGAGCTCAGGATTGCAGAGCTTAACCTTTGATATGAAAATGGCTGCCATCACTGTTATTAGTGCTTGGGCGCCTCGCTCCCGTTAGGCGGTGAGGGACTGCCTAGAGCGGGACGCATCTGCTTCTGGCCACAGAGCGGGATTTGCCGCACACTGAAGCCAACCGCCGCTCCGGTATTACACCCATCCGGAGATGCTACGAGACTGCATGTGCCCTTTCTGTGCTTTGACGTCCCCTGCCTTTGTCATCTAATGTATAAATGGCAATTTCGACTTGAGGGTGATTTAGCTGACAGGACATACTTTCTACGGATCGCCTCTGGTCCGCTTTCAGACCTTATAGAAATGCGTTTTCATGGGGTGTCCCTCCCCGTTCTCTTATTTCTTACATAATTCTATTTAACTCTTTTTTAATGTCGACTAAAAACTTGCAGAGCCTTGTTGAAGAGCCAGACCTCTGGAAAGCGAGGGGGTTAAGACTTATTCTCACTCCTTGGGCATTGGAAACGCTCCTTACAGCACCGGTGCCTACAACAACGTCCTCGGCAAGCGGAGCAAGAAAACACCAAACGCGAGGGAGAACACCAACACCCAGGGAGGGGCAGGCTTCAGCAGCCCCTGCGAAGTCCTGCGTGTTTTAAAACCGCTCACCGACACCTTCCAACGGCGAGGCAGCCACCGGCCCGCGCCGGTTTTCCCGCCGTGCCGTTTGCAATGGCGGCAGCTCCCTCTCCTGGCCACAGCCAGAGGCAGGGCGGCCTCACCGCTCCGGTCAGCGCTTGGAGCGGCACTGGAATCGAAGTACATGGCATTTAACGCCTTACCGTGGAATTGGGTGAATAGATGGGACTCTGAAACTAATGACCAGGGAAGGTGTTGAAAGGCGCGTGATTCTGAGGAGAGGTGGCCAGCCGGGCTCTGTTTCAGGAAGAGGGAGCCTCTGGGTTTAATCTTTTCATTGGAAAATGGCTGTTGAAAGGTCTCAGCAATGTTAAGCCATGAAGAATCCTTAGAGTCATGAAAGCCTTAAAATACAAAACCTGAAAATATTTACATACTTTCAAATTTGAAGCAGGCAACAAAAAAATACTCGGGACATAAAAAGAACTTAAAAAGTCTTTTCTTTTAAAACCCCTGAAGAGAAAGTTGTGAATGAGGACATTTGGCCTAATGAAGTATGAACAATTAATGAGGTCCAGGAGCATTAAAACTAGGCTCGTAAAGAATTTCAATAATCATTGATGCTAACTACTCCTAATGTCACGGAGTTTCCGTGAGGGCTGCATGATGAAGTTTCTGGGAGAAAGGAGCTAGACCGCTGGGCTGGCTGTGTATAAACACACAGCTTCACCGAGCAGCCACACAAGGGTCAGACTGCTGCTTTCCGGTTTAGGATATTTAATATACAGTGAGGCAGTTTACAACAGTGACTTTGCCCCTCTCTCTCTGCTACTTGCTAATTAAAGCACAGATAGATGTCTTCATAGACGTAAGGACCCAGAAGTTAGGAAAGACAATTTAGCCTTTTGTATCTCATCTTTAACACTTCATTTATTACTAAATATCATCTATTTTTGAACGACCCGGGTGCTTCTGCGGCAACAGCCCTCCCAGCTGCTGGAGGCGATTGCAGAGATTCATCACGCTGGTGACAGAAAGCGGCCCCGTGCTCGTGGCAGTACATTGTGCTGCCATCTGTAAGACCCCAGCTCAGGAGCAACCCCAGGATTCCCCCTCCTCCGTAAAAACAAGGTACATAGTGCAGATGTTGGGAGCTGGGCCTCTGAACATGCTGACTGTGCTCCTTTTCAGAGGGCTCCCTGCAAGCTGATGAATGGGGCAGCATCGGCATCAGCGGGGGTGCTGACCACAGAGCCAGGATGATGATGGCCCAAGTGCCCTGGCAGTGCTGAGAGCCAGGACAGGTAAACGCAGCTCCCGGGAGAGATGCGGAAAAAGCACAATTACCTACAATGATGGGCTGCTGCTATAACTGTGCGTTTTCAGCTTCCTACAAAAAAGGATGGAGATTTGCCTCCCTATTTTCGACTTCAGTTCATTCAGCTCAACAAAGCATCGTCAAGCTAGGCTCTGATCTCCTCTTTCTTCTCATCAGAAACTAGCACCCACATTAAAAGTCTCAACTCGAGTGGAAGAGCAAACAACTAAAATCACGTACAAAACACCCTGGAGTTTGGAAAAGCAGAGAACATGGTCAGACTTTCTATTGATCCTAATATAATTTCAATCAAGACCTTTTCTGCGCTTCAACATGTCTGTCTCCATGTGAATGCTCCAGTTGGGCAGCACATGATGAGGAGAAAAGGCAGGGATCTTTTCAGAGCTGATTACATTACAACTTCAGCTTCCATGTGGAGAAGAGACCATTTTGTGCTTCCCATGGTTCTGTAAGAGGCTGTTACGTATATCTAATCACATTACATTTAAGAAAGTTGTAACAAGCAGAAGTGACTTGGTTCCTACTAATAGTGGGCTATCTTACTGACGGTGCGATTTTTTTCTGCCTTTCCTTTTTACTTCTTCCACTCTTTATTTAAAAACTTGCAGTCTCTACTGTTTTATAGCAAAAACTGATCGTAAAGCAAGAATTGTGCTGATCACATCAAAACTCATTAATATAACTTGTTTTTCCATTATTAGCACCATCTGAGCCTGTTGAAAGCCTTAACCAGGGCTTTAATTTTTCCACAGAGAGCTTTAAATTAATTAGTGGTTTACATGCTAACAAAGAATCTGATACATTCATAAATCAATCTAATGCAGAAGGATTACCAGAGGGTGGAAACCTATTCAGTGGGGACCTCACATTCACTTAACATGGTGGGGTTTAACAAAAGGGTGCAGGTGTGGAATAGATGGGTACCGGGAAGAGCCCATGATAATCACTTAAAGACGCAGCAGGACACATGGTAAATCAGAGCCTAGGGCCCACCCTAACTGAAACCCATGTAGATATAAAAGGCAGTATCATCCCACTTTAACCTTCACAGCTAAATTGCCAGAGTGGTACAATTTCTTTTCTGTAGGTTACAGGCCACTGAACTAATGGAAAACAGAGCAGAATTAAAGCAGAAGAATGGATGCAGAAGAACAAACTAACAAAACTGCATAACATACATGTAAATAAAGGTAGCAAATAAAAAAATCTAACCATTTTTCTGGGTAATTATTAAATGTATCCAAGATATTAAAACACTATGTAACTGTGTGTACTTTTGGTTCATTTCAGGTTTTCAGTCTAGGTTTAAGCTAATGGAACGCCCACTCTGCCACGAGAACTCTGCTGTATAACTGTGGCAGCATTGTTCTCAAATTTTGCCTAACCTGGAACTGCTCACTTTAAAAAAAAAATTCAGAAAAATCACCACTTTTCCTGGTCTTGTTCTGTGTCCTAAAGGTCCAATGTCATGAAATTAAAGTTAAAAAAACAAACAAGACTTTGATGACTATAGCAGGTTTCAGTCTTTGCTATGTTTTGAAATAAACTTGTGATCTATTTGGAAAGCTGCTCGTTTTAATAATGGAGTCTCTGTCACCACAGACATCTGCAGTCTCCATCAAATGCTGTAGGAACTGTACACACATATAAAGTGATCATCTTTTCCTTTACAAAAAGGTAAAATATCCTTGATGAGTCAGAAGAAGAAAAATGACTCAGAAAACTGCAAACATGCACATTAAGAAATTAAAGATCATAAGTGACAGGAAGAGCCACCCAGCAATGTAGGCTCACTGCTGCCAAAACTTTCAGTACATGGACTGGCAGTAGAGTAATTGTGCCTTTTAATAATGAATAATCAATATTTATTGATGGTGGTTCATAAAATAAAGAAACTTGAGCAATTATCAGGTATTCGCAGTCTGAATTTAGTTAGTTCTCCTAATTCAAGTACCTTATAAATGCTCACTCAATCCTATAGAGGTATCAGATTTTCCATATAACCATACAGAAAACAAATATTACAGGTTATTCATATATTTTTGGTGATAAACATTTATCTTGATATGCAGTATCGTCATTTAATCTTCTATAGCACCTTCCAGTAATTATCTGGTTCTAATAATAAGTTAATGATGAAAAATGTAACTCTGGGACGTACTAAAACCCGCCTTTCTTGCGGGGAGCGCTGTGGAGCGGACCCACTGGTACGGCATCCAGTACACCCTGCCTGATCCACAACCTCAGCTCAAGTCTCCTCTGAAAAACGCCTCCTCAAACAGCATTCCATCATCACTCACCGCATGTTATTGATACAGATGTGCAAACCCACCGCTGAGTAAAGACACCACCAGCGTAAGTAGCTTCTACAGCAAGTGCTTTGTATTTGTTTGTCGTTACTGATTCCGCGTACACATCTGCCTCGCAGCAGCGGTTCCTGCGATGCTGGGCAAACCCGAGCACCAGAAGCCTTTCCCATCCATAGTTTCCAAGGACCACATGCAAAAGGGCAACAGCTGCCTGCAGGTTATGGCAGATGCTAACTGACGACCTCCCCGGTGCAGAAAAGCAAATCCTAAATAGCAGATTCTCCCCTTGATTTGTGCTGGGAGGCAATAGGAAAGTATCCGCAGCTTTCTCACGCTGTGATCAAGAAGGTGCCAAATGGGAAGCAGGAAGGACAGGGCAAACCCACCGCACCACGTGTCCCTCCAGCACGCCGGAGGCAGGGCAGCGGGCACGGGGCACGCGCTCCCTGCGCATCAACTCACCCTAAAAACGAGCGTGGGTTGACATACCACGGTCACCTCTGGTTATCTACTTGTGACTGATATCCCAAATAAAATCTGTTTCTTGAAAAGGAGCAAGAAACGGGTACTCAATGAGGTGCCATCCTGCGGAAGGCTTGGGCGAAGCCTGGTCTGGCTGGGGGGATGCAGGGCAGGAGCGTGGCTCCTCGTGCTCGCTGCCCCGCTTCACGCCTGATGTAAGAAACGCTGCTTGCCCGGCAGAGAAAGGCCTGTCACCTGTGTTCCTCCCCAGTGAAGCAGTGAGCTCCCTGAAAACCTTCACGCCAATCTAGCCAGCTCAGCAACCAAAAAAGCAAATGGGAGTAAGTAAAGGCAATCAGCTAATTAGTGATGAAATAAAGCTGTGGCCTGCCACTGGCAGGGGGCTGCAGGGCTGCCATCCCTTTTATCCAGAGTCACAGCCGGTGACAGCAGAGCAAAACCCCTCGGGCGCCCTGCGGCTGGCTGGTACCGCTGCCCGGCATCCTCGCCGCCAGCCCCAGAGGACTCCATGCTCCCTCCAGGGGAGCGTCCATCACACCAAAAAGAGCAGCACGTGGGGTAGGGTACCCTGCGGGCGTGCTGCTGGCTGCCAGCACTTCTCCAGAGGAAGCCTCGCCATTTGCCAAAGGTTTGCTTGCTCAGAATGCACCGCCGAAATTTTGCTGTGGATCTTCCTGGAGTATTTGCCTGAAAACTGGTACATGCTGCAGGCTCCTTGCTGCACGCCCCGAAAACGCAGCCTACACGTTACTTCATCCCTGGCCTGCCCTGTCTACAAATACTCCATCTCCTGGACCCTTACTGCTCTCGTACTGCTTGCAGCTACACATTCATTAATGTTAATTAATGACTGCTGTGTTTCATATTAAAATCACCAGTTCTGAGCTCTGAGACACAAAGAACTTTCCATACATCAACAGCTTCAAAGCAATTGTATATACAGGCACACTCGTCCTCGGCTGTAGTTAAGGGATAATTGTGGAAATTACCCCTCGGGGAAGTCGGAAAAACTACCTCGTATTTACCTTGGGGGAAGATTGCATCCCCAGAGAGCTACCGATCAGCTCCTACCTAATGCGTTACAACACTCAGCCTCTCACCAAATTATACAAAATTACACTCTGGCTAGCAGGGCTAGGTGATTAATCCCACAAGCCCATAGTAAAAGGCACAAGAAGTGTGTGACCCTCCTGAGATGAGACCACAAGGTGGGTGCATATACCGACAGCCCTACAGCTCTAGAAGGCTAATCGATACCGCTCATTTCATAAAGTCTTGGATTATCCCACTAAGTATATTTTACACTCAATGTATTATATCATTTCTATGCCTCCAAGGGAAAGCTAGTTTAAAAAAATTAAAGGAAACCTTCTACGAAGAGTAAACAGCTCTAGCCAGATGTTGAAATTTGTTTACACTGAAAACTAAAATGCAATTGCAAATCCAATGCCTGATCTTTGCCATTCTTCCTCAGGCAAAATTCCTCTTGGAAGCAGCAGGAGTTTTATCTCAGTCACAGCCCCTTGGATTGCAGCTTAACCTGATAAAAGTTTGGTTTTCAGTTCCTGCAGGACTTCTGTCCCAATACACATGCATTACCCAGGGGCCAGCCTTCCCGACTGCTTAAACCCCGTCGCCAAGCCAGCTACACTGCAGCCCCAGGGGCAGGCATGTCGGGGTGGGATCCCATGGCCAAGCCGGGGCACACCAGCAATATTTGCCTGAGCAAACCCTACTCGTCTCCTTCCCTTCCCTAGAAGGCGCTCAGAGCCCAGAAGCCCTGACCCAGCACAGCCCCCGGCGAGGCACCCTCAGGTCTGCTGGAGCCACACGTGGCCACGGTGAGAGCTATAGACTCATGGCAGGTTTCTTCTACCTGTCACTTAGGTCCCACCAAATCTCATTTAATTGTATTAATCATTAATAATGATTAGGGATTTTAAGGACCCCGCACCACACAACTGATGGAGAGTCTGCTTCCCAGAGACCCTCTGCAGCTTCTCCCCACTAAGTTAAACAGACTTTGGGCCAAATTCTTTCACAGCCAATGATGCAACTCACTCAGATCAGCAGCAGTTTCACGACTGGATTCAAGGGGACTGGTTTGGGTATTAAGGTTTTTGAACGTGTCTGCTTTATCCCGTGGAAGCCCAAGACATCTTCTCTGAGGACAGGGACAAACAAACTCCTTAACAGATGGGAAGAGTTCCTTAAAGTAATTAAGCACATTCAGCACATATTGGCTCCTAAAGAAAATAGTTTTGAAGAGATAAGGCACTTTATAAATTGACATTTGAGGTCAACCAAAAGTCTGCCATTTCAACTACTGCTCACAAGCCTAATCTCATAAACCGCTACATGAAAAATGAAGATACAAGGAGCATTACATGATTTACAAAATTATCAGATTGAGGGTTTTTTCTAAGCTTCCATGCTTCTATTCTTCCATTTTTCTGCAGTTGGCTAAGATTTAATAGGCAAATAAATCTACTGCATTTTGATCTGAAATTGCCTTTCCCTGCTTGCCCTGCTCCAATTCCAGTAAGCACCATCGGCAGGGAAAAGGAAACAGCTTTCCTTGAGTTTCCTCAGACTGAGGAATAGATCGTTGGTAACCCATCGTTACCCAAGACAGCCTTAATGCTCCAGTGACCATCTTCAGCAAGACAAACCGCACACGAGGCCCGAAGCAGTAAAACAAGAATCGCAAAGCGGCGAGTTGCAGCAGCTTACCATTGCTCCTTCGCTCTTACTTTGCGCAACTTCTCGCTGCAGCCGAGCCACAGACAGCTTCTCCCTATGGAAAGAAAAGTGCGTGAGTAACAGTCCATTTTTCACAGGCGGACAGAACGTGCTGCTTCCCCATCGGGGTGGCATTCCTGCATATCGCTCGGGTAACCCTCCCAGCAGATCCCGCTCCCCTCGCCATGCTTCGCTGCAATATTTAGTGGCTGGGTTATTGTTTCATCTTGTGGCAGTTTGACAGAACTGTCAATAAATCAACTGAATCTAAACATCATTTGCTCCATTCAAACAACAAAGTAGCTCATCACGCTGGCGATATGGAAAGAGACCGTGCAAATCAGATTGTGTTATGTGTTTTCCTACGGCCTTGCACATCAGCGCTATTCTGCACGGTATTAACACAAGCTAGAAGGTTGTTAGATCATCAGTAAATGCATGCATAAAAATGAGATTTATAAACGTCTATTCCTAAACATATTGTGCTGCACTTTGCAACTACTGAACTACTAGAATTTTTTTTAATTAGTCTTTTTTTCATATAAGATCCTTACCCAAACATTTGGCTCGACTCAAGTAACAATTAATTCGCTTAATTAAGGATTTGGCGACCACAACACACTTTCACCTGACAAGTCGTAAGAAAGGAATAAAGTAGGGGTTTAGTATACATAGAAGAGAGATTTTCACAGTGTAGTGACTGGGACAATGTAGCACATACCAAGTATGTGAACTGCAAAACCTAGACAGTGGAAGGTGGTGCAGGAACCAACCACTGCAGGAGGGGTATGGGAAGAGAGGAATTTTCTCTGGAAGCTGCACAAAGCAGTAAATACTTTACAGAATAGGTGGGACTTAAGCAACCTACCATAATTTTAAAAGGACTTAAGAACCACAAAGATACTTTTTCAAGTAGGCTGTTTTTAGAGAATACCTATTTTTTGAAAGAAAAGCACCCTGCAGAAACATCAGAGGAATTTATCAGCACATGTAGAATTTATCAGTACACAACAGAACATAATTTTGCAGATTAATAAATTGTTTATGAAATATGATCAGCTTTGAAAACTTACAGCAAAAGGATTTAAAAATCAGAATATATCCATTATCAAGTTTGAATTTCTCAATTCACTCATGTTTTGCCCAGAAATTCTACTTGGTCTAATTGGAAAGAAAGACCTGAACCATCCCAGTGCAGCATCCTGGCACTGACCTGGGATATTTAAAATCTCTGTCAGTGACTACTTAGTAAAGGCAAGAGCACCAGTGGCTTAGGCCTGCTGTGAACGGGCAGCCAGCATCCGGCTGCTCGTCGTCCTCGCTCAGCTAGGCTTGTCTGGGGACCGGCAGGACAGGCCTCACGTCGCTCATGAAGATCTCCAGCAATGCGTCCGCTAGCCACATCGCCTGGCCTTCTTCAGGCTTTTTAGTCCAGGAAAGAAGTACTTCACTGCACAGCAGGAAGGTTAAGTCTTCAAAACGTAAAGATGCATCTCAGCCCTCCTGCCACGAAGCACAGGGGCTGGGAACTCCCATTCCCAACAACCTGCAGAGGCGCCCAGCTGGGGGTGAGGCAGTACTCGGCAACCCATGATCTCCCTGGGCTCTGTAGCTCCTGTCATTGGCTGGGTCACTCTCATCCAGCACAAAAAGCTAAATGCTCTACAATATTTTATTCCTGATCATACAATAAAAGTCGCCTTTAAAGCATCTCTCAGGAACTTCCTG
>NW_010241635.1:108819-134093 GCF_000690775.1 Eurypyga helias
CGTGCATACCTACCTAATTACCGTGGGAATGACAGCACTCATGTCACTCCGCCATAGCTCAACGTACACTCGGGTCACTAAACCGGTCCTCCCTCTCTGGTTCAGAAGAAGACCTGGTATTTAAGCCTTTGTAACAGTCACCTGCCTCCACGTGCTTGCTGCACCCCCACAACACTCCCCATGCAACTGGCTGCTGGCACCCTGGTTATCAGACTGACACCAGGCATTGCTAATATCGCGATTTGTAACATACACGACGTTGAAACCACTGAATATTGGCAAAACCCAAAGACAATACAGCCACAGCCCTGCAGAAAGCACATTTGTGTTACTCCAGTGCGATACCAAGATCCTGTTCTGAGCACGAGAAACGCTATTGGTGCGGCAGTGATAGCCTTAACTCAGGTATCCTAAAATCAGCCTCTAAAACATACATACCCTCCTCCTTGCTTGGATGCTACCACAGGCAAATAACAAAACTGGTTAATCCTATTTTAAGGATTTAGTTCATCTGCTGGAAATAGCCCATTGCATTTTTGCACCGCTTCAGTGCCCTAATATGTTTCAGTAGAAAAAGCAAGTATACCCTTTGAGGAGGGGTTGACTTTTTAATTGCAAAACAAATGCCTGAAGGTATTTTATGAGAAAAGGGGCAGAGGGAAAAAATAAACAAACAAAAACCCCCAAAAACCGCTTCTCCATGCACTTCTTGCCAGTTGTCTGCAGAGATTTATTTAGCTATTCCTCCTTTTTTTTTTTTTTTTTTTTTTATGAGGAATACTCCTATTTTTCTCCATCATGGAATCAGTTCCATGTATCTGGAATTCTATCAGAGCAAATTCTGTTCAAGCTCCAGCCACAAAGAGGGTTCCTCCTAACGAGGCCAGATCTTCCCTCTCTGGGTGAGACACCTTCAGGAAGGGCTTCCTTAATGATTTTCCCGGTGACAAAGAGCATAGACTGGCATTCTTGTACTGTGTTTATGATATTCCTGACACTTTTCCATTGCAGAAAACGAAAAAGTAACCTGATTATCATGTATGGGAAAAAAAGAAAAACTGCAGTGGGGGATACAGAAGAGCCATCTGTTCCATCAGTGTCTAAAAATAAGCCAACTTCGAGGCAAACAAGCTCTGTGCTCCCACTTCAAATAGGTCCCAGCACGTCTTCTCCATCCTGCCTGCATTCCCTGGGCGACAGCGCCGAGCCCTCACAGCCAGCCTCCCCAGATGGTTGCCTTCATCTAGGCAGGACGTGCAGCAGAGGCTCAGCGTGCCGCTGGACCACAGTCATCCCCGAGATCGTTCCAGGGAGCTTCATTTGGGATGCACTTGGCCCATGGCCCGCAGCGAGCCGTTCCCCACTACCTCTGTTCAAACATACGCCGGTGTAAGGGGTGAGAAGTGTGGTCAGAATCCTGTTACGAGCCAACAGCATTTAACACCAATCTGCAGTGTTGGAAGTTTTCGCACAAGATACATGGCAAGAGAGAACAAGGACCTTCATGTCTAAGCTCGACCAAATAAACCCCTTTGTTACCGCCCACCACCTCAGGCAGGTTTAGGACAGCACCTTCAGTGACTGTTCTCAGCCCCTGTTTTTTAACACAGTGTTACAATTGCAGTGGCATTTTACTACGACTGACCTGCAGAAATAATAAGCTTTTAGCTGCTTTAGCCTTTCAGATGTTTTGAATGCAAACAATATTTGACATCCAGCTTCAAAGTTAATCTTGGTTTTTTAATGTTTGCTTTTAAATAGGGAAAAAAAAAAACCAGTAGCATTGCTTTCTTGCTATACAGTTTTATTTATTTTTAATCAAGCATGTTTCATCCCTATAACATGATTAATTAACAAAGTTAATTAGCCATTACAGCCAACCTGCAAGAAAACAAAATCTCCTCTGAGGGTTTAAAAAATTAAAACATGCTCATTGAGAAGTTCTCATGTTCACTTTTGAAAAACCACCAAATGATAAAAGGTTTACAAAAACACTCTTTGAAAGCACAGTTTATGCTCTTAAGTTTGAATATTTGCATTGTAAGTGGCAAAATTCCCAGCCAAGGACTTTGCAAAGAGATAATTAAAGGAGCCAAACAAGGATTCAATTATATCCTTTCCAGATGGAACCAAGCACACAAGCATTCACTGTGTGGATGGAAGAAAGATACATTTCAAGTCTCAGTATCACTAGTAGATACTGCAGTAGCTTGTTCTAAAAAACAACAGTTTGAGGAAAGCCCATTTAGTCCAAGAAACACACAAATGTGCTAAATAATCCTGCAAATTCTGAACTCTCCTGAAACTGAAGTTTCTCCTTCACCAGCCCTTCCCAACCAGTTCAACTCATTCAGCCACCAAACAGAAAAACCCTGTACTGTATGACACTGACAGCTAACGTGCGCAGCTCAGGGCTTCACTACAAAACACTGCTGCTTGAACTTCGCCCAACCTGCAGGGATAAAGGTAGGTAACTCGATGCGATCACAAGCCCCCACGTATCACAGAATTTGGGACAAATGCTGATACTGTTCCTGATCTGGTAACAGATATCCTTAGATCAAACGGCACAATAAAACCTACACTGGACACGTGAAAGACTCCCTTTGTCTTAGTTCTCCTTTATAGTGCTATTTCACACTGATACACCACCACAGAAAAACCTCTAGTAGCGAGTTTCAGCTTCCCAAATTTTGAAGTAAGATTCTCATTTTTATTTTGAAACCTCAGATGCAGAAGCTCTTAGTACAGGGCTTTGCTTCTCCACCAAACACAGAAAGGTATGATGTAAATTAGCTCCTGGATAAAGTTATGAAATAAAGGTTCCTTTAAAATCTGCTGAATTCCATTTGCCAAGATCTCAGACAGAATCAGTCTACAGTTTCAGTGGCAAATAATAACCTTACAGTTTTAATGAAGAAAAATAATATTATAGTTTTAATGACAAACACAATCAAACCTCAGAAAGAATGGAAAATGTCTTCGTAACATCATCTGAAACTTCAGTTAATGCTTCAGCAAACCTTAACCCCCATGATCCACTGGTAAGACGAGGGCTCTATCATATCACACCCTGGCACTGGCCCTCTCTGTCCTGACCACGCGCAGCAGCCCCACGACCTGCCAGCATGCGTTGACAGGTCTTGCATTTTCAACACATGAAGATTTCAAACTTTTCCCATTTCCTTTGTCCTAAGTAAATTATGACTTTCCTACACAAAGAATATATGTGGACAAAATTTAAGAGCTATGACAGCTCCCAGGTTACTCATTTTTTCTCTACTCCTCTTTTCTTCATGAACAGGAAAGTGATTTCTTCATCCTTTCTCGGAAACTTTCACTCCAAAGTGACTTCATTCAGAAGAGGTCGGTTCTGCACCATAAAATGAAGTCCAGCTTTTTCTTTCATTTTAGAACTTACACTATTTGGAAGGCCAGAAAATAGCCACTTGACCCACTGAAAAAGTCAAGCTTTGAAAATATGCTTTTAACATTTGATTTATTTTTGGTGACCACATCTAATGAGTGTCCAAGCTACGTGCCAGCGCGTCCTGTGCCTTCTGCAGGCTGTTATGGAGCGGAGAAATTCAAACCATGTTCCCCACTTCACACTATTGCTGTGAGATTCAGGTGGTGAATAAATACTTGGCTCACGCAGGGAAAAGCAAAGAGAAAAATGACAGACTCAGAATCTCAATTTGCAAGGCGCCCCTAACCACTGTGCCTTGGAACCATTCCTTATTTATCACCTATCAAAATCATTCTCCTTAACTTTTCTTCCCCCTAAATCACCAGTTATACAAACGGCATTGTTTTTCAAATGAACCAGAAATACACACCACTAAAATCCATTAAACATGGATTAAACATCGCATGGTGCTAACAACTGACCTAGGGGCAGGGCGCTAGTCTGTGCAGAGAGATACAACCCCCGCTTCCTTCAACTCCTGGTTTTCCAGGGAGGTTTCCCAGCCGAACGCTGCCCAGGCTTGACCCCATGGAGTCTATGAGACCTGACAAGGGAACAGCCGAGGGTGGAACGGCTGCAGTGAACTAACGTGCCTCTTTCAGCTCCTATTGCCATCGCAGCGGTCAGCGATGCTGCAACCTTCCTTCCCACTGAGGATCACGTACACCGAGGCTGTTTGGTGCTTTATAAACGTCAGCGGCGTCTGCGTTCTCAAACTGGTCTTCCAGACTCGCAACGGTTTAACTAGAGCTGGCAGTAAAAGAGTCATCCTGCAAAGAAATACTCTTTGCAGATTTAAAGCTGAGCAAAGCATGAGCTTTATTTAATTATTTGTACAATAATTGCAAAGACTGGAGTTACAGCAACGGAAGTACTAATGCTGTCAAGCAGAAGCAGAATAGATAGGATGAGCCTCCAGCAAGGCACAGGCTCCTATTTATTGCTAATTTATTTGTAATAAAAGATAAGCATAAAGAAAACATAGTTTACATTAAACTTCTCTTCTACAGGACATGATACTGCCAAATCCAGGCAAACAAAACAGGTAGTAACTTATTCAAACTGTATTTTCTTTGGGTGACACTACCAGTAAGGAAGATAAACCCCACAGAATTGTAACTATAACCTAAAATAGGTATCAGCAATCCCCAGGGGCTCCTCAACAATTTCCAGTGGATTTTAATGTACGTGAAATCTGAAGCACAAGTTCAAAGACCACCTTCTAGTTACTTCCCAGAAGCATCCAAACAAGACACCAAATTCAAAAGAAATGCCGTGGAAGAAATTGCAGGGTAACACAGGGCTGAGTCATGTACCTGGGCAGAGAGCGGGGGGCAAAGAGGGGCACTGTGGGGCAGAGCTTCCGCTCTAAAAGCAGGAGGGGTGCCTTTAGCCAAGAAAGAGGGCAGAGCCATGGCAAAGAAATTACAAAAGGAAATGTTATCAGGAGTCCATGGCAGATTATCACGGGATTGTTTTCATGACAAATGACTCTCTTGGCACCCGCTCGGCAGCCGAGGTTGCCTGGGCACTTGAGCATGGCGATCCTCCTGTCCTAAGCACATGCATGGGGACGGACGGCAGCGCCTTTGCCACGGAAGCAACCTTGATCACCTCATTGACATTTATTGTTTTCAACACAGAAATTACAGGTGCAGGAGTGCACGCTTTAATGATTCACCGGCATTTCTGTCAGCATTTCAAATGTATCTGGTTTTTAATGTTGGGTGTCTCCTTCCATGGTTAGTGCTCCACCACACAACCCACCCCTCAAACTGTGTATATATTTAGGACAAGAGTAACACACGTAGTTAGGGAGGTCTAGACCCAAAGATTAAATTGTTGGGGTTTTTTCCTCTTGAGCTCTGAGATGGTTTCTAGCCTTGGTAAAGTAGAAAAGCCAGCAAGTGAAGAGCAAAAGCTTTTCACAGACCTTTAAATAACATTCATTAGTAACTCCTAAATAATTAAAATGACAATAAACAGAGCCACCGACCCCCTTTTCAGTTCCTGGACAAGATATGGAGATGGTACCAACCTTCACAATCAATGCCGTTTCTTGATTGAGAAGAAAAAAAGGCAAATGAAATGATTCCTTCCCCATGATGCACACATTCAGTGGATAAAAGATTAATGTCTGTATGACACAATGCCAGATCGTTAGGATAATTATGAATTATACCAAGGAATTATTTTAGAAATATCTCACTTATGACCATTATTCACAAGATCATGCAATGGGTTGCAATGTTTCTTCAGATATATTCCTCTGAAGCCGTTCTGTTGGGCTGAGCTTCCGGCTGGCAGAAGAAAACGGGTGGGGGAAAAAAGCTCATTTTTAAAATGAAACACAAAAATTATAAGGAATATTAGTATTTTCCTTATAATTTCTAATGTCTGCAAACAGGAGTGAGACACTTAGATTCATTTTAAAAATCAGCCCAAAGACAAAACAGCAAACTGCAGCAGGCAAGGGAGTTAAACCTGGCTGTGAACTTTAATGCAACATCAAGTATGAAACATCAAACACCTAAGTGCCAAGAAACACCAAGTAAACAGCACTACAGTATCGAGCTCTGCAATACATCTGAAATGCAGGTTTTCACATTATAAATGTAATAGTCCATGCATTATGTAAACCTCGCATTTACCGAAAAGCGTAGTTAAGGTTTTAGCAGGGCCAAATCCTGCACAGATTTGCTCCCTGTTTAAACCTTTTGATTCAATATACCCCATAAACTACTAAAATGCACCACTACAAGTAAATGAGCAGAGGATCTGTCCCACAGAATTTGCTATAATTAGAAGTGGTACATTAACCATAAACCTTATAATCTCTCTTCTGCAATCCACACCTTAAAATACCTAGCAAAAGCAATCTGACAAATTCACACTGTTGTGGTTTGGAATTTCTTGACATAAGTGACTGATTCATCAATTTTAGTGTTACATTAACAGTAATATTTGTATTTAATGCTGTATTATTTCTGCCAATAAGATGCAATCCAGGAAGCATACAGTGAGAATTTGCACGATTAGGCAAACTGCCAAGTTCTCAAGACTCATCATCATGGAAAAACTCAGCATTCAAACAGGGGAAAAAAAAGAAGAAAAGGACTACTAGAAGGCAGTTTGGAATATTAATTCAGCAAAAGAAGCTTTAAATTACAATATAGGCAGCCGTTGCACACAGATCCCCACCCTGTACTACAAGAATGACTGCTTGGTCTTCTTGTCAGGTTCTACTTTATAATATCATAAAATCAAAAAATCATTTAGGTTGGGAAAGAGCTTTAAGACCATCAAGTCCAACCCTTAATTTAGTATCTTACACAAACGAAAGCATGTCTTTAATGAAAGCCCTAAAATGCTCTAAAACGGTACTAAATTTCTTTCTGAGAATTCTTTCACAGTACGTGGCCTACATTTTGCACTTTTCTAATTAAAACAAAATAGCAGTGTTTATCTTCTTCTTGACAGCATCCTCAGAGCCACGGCATTGCTCTTATGACCTCCTCCAGTACAGGTGAGTGTGGAAAGCAAATTCTGCACTACGACCTTTCCCTTTGGTACACTACTAATTCACCTGACCCTCCCGTTGCAGTATATGGCCCAGGAGCTCCACTTCTTTAAACGGGGCGATAAGACAGGCTGCTAAAAGCCTCCCAGTTTAGCTTGACAGTGCAGCTGGGTTCAAAGGGGGTAGCAAAAGAGCAGCGGTCATTGCTACGTGACAGTTTGGCCCATGGGAGAACGGTAACAGTTTAAACTACCACCTTTAACCCCCTCCTATTTCCAACACATGCAACTGCCACTCTTCATTTCACATGCCCACAAGATGCATTTTTTGGTCCTGATCCCCAAACACACCTGCTCCCACTGCTGGAAGGACCCAAGCAATGGTGACATGCAGCTGCTCAGCGGAGCTGACACGGGCCTGGCAACGTATCAGTCGCCAACACAAGATGCTGATAAAGCAGATGCCACATTCAGAAGCGTCAGATTTTGGTTTCTGGGACTCGGTGAAATTGAAAGCAACAGAGATGTGCAGAGATGTGCTTACAGCCACCCTCTATGTAGCCATCCAAAGACCATATTTTTAAACACACATTCAAGGAAGGAGAGATAGAGCAGGGACTAGAAACCACTATGTGTAAGGGTAATTTTCGCATCTCTCCTTTCTTCTGCACATCATTCAGCACTTCTGCTCTGCTCCAGATCTAAACCCAGCCTACTGCTGCAGGCTGTGTGCTGCATTGTCAGGAGGGAAAGCGTAGCTCTTCCTCCTCAGTTCATCGCTCCTAGCAGTGTCCTTCAGCTTCTGAGTGTGTAAGTTCTTGGTGTTCTGCTGTTCGTTTTTAAACTGGGTCCAGCCATTCTCTAGACTAGATGGAGTCTCAGTTCTTGAGTTTCTGGTTGGGGTATTTGTATGGTTTGAGGTAGATCCTTACAGCATATTATTTATCTATATTATCTATACTATTTTTTATTGCATTGTTTATGTGTGTTAGTTTAATAATAAAAAAAAAGTATTTGGAATCCAGAAGATGTATCCTGATACATGAAGAACTCTCTGGATTGTAACCCAAACAGAACTAGCTGGGAATCCTGAACCCCTTCAGCCATTTCTCGCATAAGTGAATTCTTGTATTCACTAAGCCTGGACTTAAGAAGACCTTGAAAAAGGAAAAACAGGAGAAGAAACAAGCAAACAAGGTTTTCTTTTTGCAAAGGCCTTGAAAGTTGAGCTAACAAATCCCTCAGTCACTGGTTGCTCATAGATTGTTTTTTTCTCTGGAGGTTTCTCACATGGAGATGATGTGCTGTGGAAATTCTTTTGAAAGGATATGTATTTCCCTAAAGGATTTTTAATGAGAATTTATTGCTCATGAAAGATTCAGGATTGGCAGCACTTCAGTCTTCAGTTAACGATCTTTGTTTATTAACATAAAATGCATCGCGCTTAACAGGAGTATAACTTTCCCAACCAACGCATCAAAGCAGGAAAGAGTTCTCACTTCTTCAGTCCTATCCCCTGAGGCTGTCTGAGGAGGTGTTAGCTGAAATTTACAGCGTTGTCCTCTACGAAAATGAACTCAGAACCTTTGTTTCACACAAGGCTGAAAATCATGGAAACATTTTTTCATCACCAAAATTACTCAGACTAACAACAAGAAATGGCAGCAGGCTGCTATTCCTTCTCATAGTGGCTCTTCCTTCCACGCAAACCTTTGACAGTATATGAAGATCTTTGCTTAGTCCTAATCCTAATTACACTCAAATTCCACGAGTAACATAACAGGCCAAGTGCCGATTCCACATCCTGTTAGTAAATTACCACCTTCTGAAACGTAATCAGTTTGCAGGAGAGTGATGAAGGCTATAGACAACTGGGTCTGTAAACCAGAGATCCCAGAAACACACCGCCAACCCCTCCCTTGTCTTTCTATGGAAATAAAAAGGCAGAAACGTATTTCTTTGGGGAAAAAAGGACCAAATGCACAACCAAAGAATAACGGGGTGTAAGGCACAAAACCCAAATACATTGTTTTGGCCACTAAGCTCAACCAAACTCTCAGATCCCACTGCTTATCTATAACTATCCTTCCTTCCGCTCTGCCCCAGTGACACAGCCAGCTCCCGTTTCTTTGCGAGAATGCTTAGGTTCTCCCCGTTCTCTACAAAGCTTTTCAGTTTTGCTCTTACAACTCAAAGACGATATCTGATTTTGCTTCATTACTGGTTGCCTCTGTTTTCCACTCCTTTGTTCCCAGATCCTCACAACATATTCCTGATACTCTTTGTAATCGCTGGTTTTGGGGGTGTTACACACTGTGATGTGTTTTTATCCATCCAGAAAGCCCACAGCCTGAGGAATTCTGTTTTCCTTAACAGGCCATGGGTACTACGTCTTACCACTTTCTGAGCTACATTCATGGCAACTCTGTAACCTCCCAGATGTCACTCGTGTCTTGTTCTAATTGAACACTGAAATACCTTGGAAAAATTGCCTTTTTTATTTTTTGTGGACAAGGAACAAAATCAGAGTGACTTTTTTCTGTTTCACTCACCAGACTTCTGTCTCTCTTGATTTCTCTTCTTTATGTAATTCTCCAATACTTAAGTATTCTGGCACAAATTGCTAGCAAATCTGCAGTGACCTTCCACTCCAAGAGAAAGTACAGAAGAAAATCAGAATTGTTCAGAAAGAGTCCTTTCCTTTACTGCTTATTTTATATTTTTTATACTTATTTATGCTTATTTTTTATACTGCTAATGTTTGTTTTTGTTTGGATTGTTGTTTTTTTTGTAATTTCATTTTGCACACACAAGAATAAGAATACTATTCTACTAAATCCCAGAAATACTGCTCAGTTAGGCCCCCAGAGTAGGGTTTCGTGCTGCAACCCATCTTTGCTTTTCTCTACCAACTCACCTGAGATGACAGAATTTCTTTGCACACCAATTTACAGGAAATCAAATAAACTGAACAGTGAGATGCCATATACACCTTTGGGTACAGCGGAACAGCACCGACTTCCATGGGTACTACCTGCGCACCTCTAGACTGAGCACTGGGCGTGAGGACTGCAGAACAGTAAGACGGAGTACTTTGTACTTGGGAACCTGTAAGTTTTGTGAAGAGGGAAAAAAGGAGGAAAGCTAATAACAAATTTCCTTGGAAGAAGTTAAAAAGTGCTGGGCTTCCCTCAGTCCTTCCCCAGGCTAGGCAACATGCTTCAGTATGCCTTAAACAAAATAATATTCTCTAAACCATGCCTCACTATGCCAGAAAGAAAAAAAAAACACCCAGCATGTGGAAAAATCACTTTGAAGTATCCTTCAGTAACCCAACACACGAATGCATATTCATGAAGCCTTCCAGCAATAAAATCCGTTCCATACTAATGATATAATTGTTTCTTCTATCACTCTGTCTACAAAAGACGACTAGATAAAGTCAAAGGCAGTGGCCTCTGGCTGATTATGTGTTTTGACAAATTAGATGATTAACTGGAACCTCAAACTCGAGCTTTGTTGTCTCAGTAGACCTAAAAGAGGAGATGAGAAGACTTGCTTTTGAAAGGACACAGATCTGCAGGGACCCCAGCCCAGCCCGAGCGCCGCTCAAAGAGCATCACTTGTACTGAACCGAAGAGCGGCTGGCATGCACACAGCCTAATCTTCATACAGAAATTATAGTTGTCACTTTAAATAACAGGCACAGCACACAGTAGTATTTGCAAAACGCTCTCCAACATGTTTGAATAAAGATGGAGAAACTAAGTTACCATTGACAGTTTTACCACCTAACGTACCAGACTAATGCTTAACAACACTGAAAATGAAGCCCAGAGCTCATCAGACATATCAGCGTAGCAATGGCAGTATTCTTGTGTGTACTTATGAAGCCATTTAAATTCACATACAGTCAAATCACCACCTCAGTGGTTGCCTAGGGATGAAACAGAGAAGACTGAATTGCAACAGGCACAAGATCCACCTGTCTTACTCCAGTTGTTTTCCTGAGCTCAGTAAAAAAACCTCAGTGGTTCAGTACACCATCTTTAAAACTTGCTCTCTGAATAATAAATGAAAAGGTGAAACCTGGCTACGATCTATCCTTTCAGCTAGTAGAGTTCAACAGAGTTGGGCCAGAACAGTTATTTAAACCCTTTCCAATTATACGTGATGCGACTGAAAATCCTAACAATGATGAAAATGCGTACTCCCATCGTTTTACAAGTAAACACAATTTGAAATAAACATTAAATCTTTCTAAAACATGAATCAGGGAAGCAAACACCCTCAAGATACCCTCGACAATTTAAGCCCTCTAAAGGCATTCTAGAGTATTTTTCCCAAAGGCATTGGTCAGATCCAAACTGTGAATGAGGCCAGCTTCCCAAAGCTCAAATAGCATCAACTCCAATGGAAGTTAAACTATAGCAAACAAAACAAGTAATTTAAAAGACACAGGTGAATAAGGATTAAGATGTGTCAGTGTTCAGGCATTTCCAAACATATTACATGTATATTGAAGCATAATTAAATTTTAACTGTTTGAAGTATCAAAACAGAAAGATTTTCAGCAGTTCAAACGTCAACCAGATACTTAGGCAGATATGCTTTTAGAATCACAGCGTGGATTGGGTTGGAAGGGACCTTACAGACCATCTAGTTCCAACCCCACTGCCATGGGCAGGGACACCCTCCACTAGACCAGGCCTTGAAGACAACCAGGGATTCTCCATTTTTCACAACAAATAACATGTTTTGAAACCAAATTTGATGTTTGAATAAAGCTCTTGCCATTTCCCACAGCAGAAAGATTCTAGCATTGTATCTGGGTAATAAACTGTGCTCTGAAATGACTTCTTCTAGCCATCACCACAGCCAGCTACATCACCTTTAGCAGAAAGCAAAATAAAAATCATACACGATGCTCATGTAGCATCACCACAAGTGTTACCTCATTTACAGAATCGGGAAAACGTCCGTTTCAAACCCAGGCATTGATTATTTCAAAATCTAATTCCACAGTCAAAAGCTACACTAAGAAAATAAAAACAATAAAGGGCATTTGGCAATTAAGTGAGCTAATCTAGATTTTAAGCTACTCTGGTATTAGAGATCATAAAACCAGAACTACACTTTAAGTACCCACATTAATAAAGTAGTAAGAAAAACAGCCATATATAAAATAGGTGATGCACTCTGTAGATAAATGTCCTGCGTCATTACATGGCGATGCCTTCGGTTTGTATGGGATAAAAACAGCTGCCAGAAAAGACATACATAGGCATTTTGAAATTTTGCTGCTTAAACCTAAGGTACACCTTTCCCTTGAATTCAAAGGATCAGAATGCGGCTGCAATAAGCACCTACTTCAACACACAGCACCAATAATTAGAATTTTCCTAGGGAAAGCCAACAGATGCAATCTCCTCGATACCCAAGGTTCATTAGCAAAACTGCATCAGTGGATCTTCTTACATGCCTGACAAGAGTGCAAGAAGAACTGAAAGTACTTTCATACACAGAATTTATTAATAGTCTAAGTTGCTATGCAGGTGTTCAGAGCTTTTCCAAACTCTGGGGATCACTGTCTAGGAGATGTTTGCCTTCATTTTCCTATCTGAAAGTCCCCAAAGCAGAACAGAATAGCTTCTCCTTTTTCATCACACTGCAAGAACAAGTGTATTTTGATACGCAAAGATACTTCCATGTTGACATATTTTTCTTAACAAGATATTGTCTTAATTCGTTTCATCTGTCATTTGAAGGTTACCTAGAAGACATGTTAAGGATTTTTTTTCTAGTGAAGCAGAAAAAACCCATATGGTTTTAGATTGCATATTATTTCTTACTGTAAAACCAGTACCTGCTCATTACTGCACATCCCATAAAAACAGTTTTCATAGCTGACGCTATGTTGTCATCTAATTTCACACAGAAATGAAATGCTAGGATTTTATTTTGCACAAAATACCTAGATGTTAATCTCTTGGTCATATATTGTCACTGACAAGGTTTAACAAAGACACAAAAGGTCTCGCTTTACCCTCCTGCTGGCTCTGGCAATAAGGTAAGGCCACTCTTCCATTTGCCTCCGTCTACAAAGTCCTCACTTGGCATCAATACAACGTCCCAGTGTGTTGGATGATTGCACGGCTACTCGCTAAATTCAAAACTGTTTTAGTTAGCATACTCATGCCGTTTTTGCAATCTCAGATGTCGGAAAAGATAAACTCTCACAGTCCACAAGGTCTATGCACAGGTATTTTCCCCCAGTACTGTCTTGTGAAAACCTTGTGAAAAACTTGACTTATTTATAGACACGATTTCTGGATGCACCTATAAAATCTATAACGTTACTTAAAAATCCAAAGCTTCCAATCTCTCGGAATTGCAAGTGACAGAGAAAAATATTTCTTTTCTAGATCGGTATTGAATAATTTCCAGTTTCCCCTATATACAGGTCACAGTCTACAGAGTTTCCCAAAGACATTTTCTTTAAAAACAGTGATACCTTTTAGAGCATTCCCTGCAACAACATCCATCAACTTTCCCTTTATGAGGAAACGTTTCTAAGTAAACACACACAAGTACCTCATAATGCCAAAGGTATTAATGAAAAAAAGTATTAAAAAACCCTAGAAAATGATGCCCATCATGCCAAGCAGCAATTTAATACTTTAAAGAGGCAGCCAGATGGCTGGTTTCAGCCAGCCCATTTCCACTGACATGTATTTAGTGAGCTGAGTTATCCCAGACAAATAACTATCCCGAATTTTTAAGGGACAGGCAATGATGGTGCAGGACAGCTAGAGCTGGACATCAGCAGGGTTTAGAAGTCACTTCATGCTGGGGTTCGCCAGCCCTTGGCAGGCTGGAGGTGGCAGGGCTCAGCCCTGCTCCCTGGGCCAGCAGGATGACCCAAGCACCTGCCAGAAGCCCTCGTGGCTCCGTGGGACGTGTTGGACATCCCTGCAGCCTCGGCCGCCATCCTCCAGCTGGGCTCTTCGTTACCGCCCCAACACCCAACCTCCCCCTACAAGCAGTGACCCTTGTAGCTAGGGAAGGCACCAGGAGCCGCGGGCATGTAAAAGCTCTTTTGTTAGTGCCTCACTTGCCAGCCAAAAATCAGACAGGTAGACTTTCACTGGAGAGGAAGGGGAAGAAAATGCTCTCGCCGGCACAGAGCACAGCGTCCCTCTGACCCTTCAGACTTGTAGTTCATTCACCTCCTCTGCGGTAGAGGCCTCCAGCCACCGTCACGCTCTGGCTGCAGTTTTTTGGCTTTAGGTTATAAATCTGCTCCTTCCTCAACGGTCAGAGGATTCTCCTAGGAGTTCACTGGCCAGCCATCCAATGTCCACACTGAAGAGCCATGCTTTCACCTACTTAACTGTACTCTCTACAGCCCATCCTCCCTATGCCTGTATTTCACTCCTCCACATCCTTTTCTTCCCCAGTTCTCCCAAGCACACAGCTTTTTCCATTCCTGAAGCCAAAAAGTTTTCACCAATTCTGATACACAGGTTTCAGCGACAGTTCGCCTAAGCAAACTCGGTTTGACCTCGAAGTCAACGATTACGGCCAAAGCCATTTAGTAACGCCTGTGTACTGCCACTGGAGAGGACAAACCTGGGGAGTGGGAGCTGACATTAACCTCTGAAGAGGATGCTGTCTGGGAGCAGGGTAGCAGCAGCTGGACTCATAACTACAAAGAGCACACAGAGCCTCTTCCATTACTTTACATGGAGAGAATGAGAAAAGATGTCATAAATTCACACAGATTGCTCAAATATTATGATCTGAGTACTCAATACTTATTATTTCTGCCCCAGTGATCTACAGGAAATGTGCAGTCTGAGCTGGTAGTACAAGCACATGTTAACGACTCCCAGAACCAGCCCCAACTTGGGCACGGCATGCCCTTCAGCCTCACTGCGGAGGGAAATGAAGACATTACCCATGCTAACCTCAACAAACAATCTCATACTCAATGCTTGTTTTACACAACATACTGCCACAGTATTTACTGCTCTTTTTATGCTCTTCTCTGCTCGAGAGGCACAAGAAGTTGGTTTTACTTTAAAGCAGTGAAAGTTTGAGAGCTTTTCTGACAGGTACGGATCTTTTTTTCCCCATTTAATTTTTAAAAAGAATTAAAAAACTAGATCACAACGTCCAAAAGCAATGGTGCAGGTCGGTGCCAGGTTTTCCAATTCTCAGAAATAAAGTTGAGCAGTTCCAGGACCCTGTCTTTTGAGCGCAGATTGCATTCTAGCATATCAGATCCTGCAGTAATGGGATTCTGTAAATCTGAAACACATTCACATTGTGTACATAGAGAAATCTCTTGATGTTTTACTTAGTTTAATGCTCTTTTTCATCATATGTACCCACCCATGCCCCCCTGCTTTCAACAGCTAATAACCGATACATCTGATGAAAATTAATTGTCTTGACAGCTTGCATAAAAACTATAAAGGTCCAAAGGAAAAATGCTGTGGCAGCATTTTCTTTCTCTGTAGGACAGTAGCTATGGAAACTATCTTTAGAGGCCAACTGGCCTTCATCCCAGTACAACACAAAAAAAATCAAAATGCTACTTTCACTGGGTTAGTCAGTGGCACCAGTCTTAATTGTCAACCTCTACAACGCTGCCGCATGTTAGCCAGAGCAAAATACTCATCGGTTTTGTCGGGAGCGAAGCTGATATGACATTACAGTACTGTCACAGACCTGGATAATACAGAGCCTTATGAACTGTGCTCATACTGATAATTAGCATGATAACCTGTCACAAAGAACATACAAAACAGGTAAAACCAGACAGATACCTAAAATATCAATGTGCAAATTAACCATTTTCTTAAAAAAAATATTTTGTTAATTATTCTGATAGAAATAATTTAGTCTCATCCTTGGGTAAATACTTGCAGCTAAAAAGGAAATCTCTAATCTTATAACTGTCACATTTCACTAAGTGAAAGTCCTATCCTTTTATAAGGGTTTTATCCCATAGAGCTAGCCTGAACAAAAGCTGTGATTTCTAATAGAGTCTGACAAAATCATCATTCTTCATGAATGCTGAGAGATTATGAAGGGTTTTTCCCTCAAAAGATAAGACACAAATGAACAAGAGGTTGACTATTGCAAATGCCTGTGGCAACTTCCATCACCAACTCAAAGAGTTCCTGTGGAACAGCAATCACAGGTCGTTAATGAGGCTCTGGAACTTCTGAAGAAGTGTGTCTTTCACCCAGAATGGTATTCAAAAAAAGTCAAAGATTTCAGTCTTTAAGAAACCTACCTACAAGGAAGGAAGCCAGGGTATACACACACCCAAATATACATACATTTCCACCTCTGCAGAGGTCAGTATTTCACTCAACGATGCCATTTTGCAACCCTGCAGTACTCCAATAGCTTTCTACAGATTTTCTGGAAAACTACTTCTGCCCACACGAGCACTTCTTATCTAAATGGCTTATGGGGGCTATGCAGACAGGACAGAATCATACAGATCAGGTTTATGTCCAGTCAGGAGCCAAATTCTCCCCAGTGCCACATGACACCAGCTGGGTGTGGGTCTACTGGGGGCTATGGAAATGCAACATCTTGAAGGATCGGGCTTGAAACACGGTACTCTGAAGCACACAGCAGAACCACACGCGAGTGTACGATTCGCAGGCTGACGTACCGCGAGAGGCACTGGGCTGGCTGTCAGCTGGTTATCCCAGTAACCACTGAGCATCCGCAATGCAATTCTGGTTGCATTCAAAAGAGTCCATGCCTAGTGGCAAAAGATAACTACAAAGCAAGGCATGTGCCTAAAATACAGGATACGTGTGAAACTTTAACATTGAATTTAGCTTCCAGATAAGAATCGCTGTCATTCGTGAACGCCTAGACCCCTATCCTGCTGCTTCCACAGAGAAGTTACAGAATCTTTTAGGTTGAAAAGACCTTTAAGATAATCAAGTCCAACCGTTAACCCAGCACTGCTAAGTCCAGCACTAAATCATGACCCAAAACACCACATGTACACGTCTCAAATCCCCCCAGGGATGGGGACTCCACCACCTCCCTGGGCAGCCCTTTCCAATGCCTGACAGCCCTGTCCACGAAGAAATTATTCCTAATATCCAATCTAAACCCCCTCCCCGGCACAACCTGAGGCCATCTCCTCTTGTCCTGTCGCTTGTCACCTGGGAGAAGAGACCAAACCCCACCTCTCTGCACCCTGCTCTCAGGGAGCTGTAGAGAGCGATAAGGTGTCCCCTCAGCCTCCTCTTCTCCAGGCTGAACACCCCCAGCTCCCTCAGCTGCTCCTCACAGGACTTGTGCTCCAGACCCTTCCCCACTGGACACGCTCCAGCCCCTCAGTGTCTTTCTTGCAGCGAGGGGCCAAAACTGAACCCAGGGTTCGAGGTGCAGCTTCACGAGTACCTACTACAGGGGGACAATCCCTGCCCTGATCCGGCTGGCCGCCCTGTCCCTGATGCAGGCCAGGATGCCATCGGCCTTCTTGGCCACCTGGGCACACGGCAGCTCATATTCATCTGCTGCCGACCAACACCTCCAGGTCCTTTTTCCTCGGGCAGCCTTCCAGCCACTCATCCCCAGCGTTTCATCTCCCCCTTATCTCAAGGGGACCCATGTGTACGAGGTCAGACACAAGGCAGGCTGGATTTGCAGCAGGCCTGTGCTGGGTTAGCTCCTTTTTGCCCGCTGGAGATGCACTTCTCTAGACCAACTCCTACACTGGCCAACTCATTTTAAATTAAAGCCAAACACGCTATTTTCAGGCCATTAAACCAATAAGGATTATACTAAGAATCAAAGCAGGTCAAGACCACATTCTTTGCTGCATTTCCCCAAGTTACAACCCTTGCAGGTCCCTCGTCAGGGTGGTACCACCACCCCTTCAGGGCAGACAGGCAGAGGTGCCGGAGCTTCCAGGGGCAGCCCCGGGGAAAGCTGCACAGCATTGCTCGGCCACCGCAGCCTCTCTCCTTGTAACCTTAGCCCCAGCCCTCACCAATCCTTCAGGTGCTCTATGATTCTCCACAGATGAAAGCTGCTTTCTAACACTAATGGGAAGAAGGTTCTTGAGCTGTATTTAATAAAGATCTAGCAATGAATGTCACTTCCTTCTTTCCAACACGTTAGCAGCTTTCTCTATAAAGCTGCAGATGCAGTCTCTCAGAAATATGTATTTAGTTGCACCGCATATTAGGCAGTCAAATAAATAAATAAAGACCTTCAGTGCAGTCTTAATCCAAATTGTTTCACTGGTTGACTGCCCATCTCACCATATGGGAAAGGAGCTTTCGCATTTCCTACCCAGACCTCACTGATGGGGTATTTTGTAATATCACTGTAAAAAAAACAGAGAGGCAAGCTTTGTGAAGGCAGAGGGAAATTCAGCGCTGACCCGAATGGGAAGAGGATGCAGACACCCAGCAGCAGAGCTGTGATTTCATCCTGTGATGTGAGAACTCTGCATTCAAAATACTGACTGGGGGGAGAAGAGGGAAGAGGGCCATGCCATGCTTAGATCCCCTCAGTGCCATCAATAAAACTATGCCTCACTGGAACTATGGGCTGTATTTTAGAGCTAATAGTAGTTCTCATTAATTTACCTGTTACCTTTAAATAGATTTTTCAGCGTAAGATTGCAGCAAAACACACCAGAACTATTTACTACATGCTTCACACTGAGGTTTGATGCAGCTGCTACTAAAGAAACCAAGTTATGTTTCAACCAACTTGGAGCTGACTCAAAAATATGTGGTCCATGCTGCTGTCATAAAAGGAGAGATTAACAGAACTGAAAGGACAGACAATAGGGCTTATGTGCCAAAAGCTTGACTTCTTTTCCCGTGTTAATCTCGTAAGAGACACCCATGACTGAAAACCTTGTCTTGCTTACCGTCTTTAAGCCTATCACAGCTACGCCACTGCCGAGTGAAGATGTCAAGGAGATTAATCCAGACTCTAATAATATTTATCTAAGTATTGCTATAAATACCTTTCTTAGAAAAGCATTTATGTGACAAGGGAGAGATAAACTCACATACTGATACACTGCAACCTATCCAACCTTCACCCTAGCACAAAACCCAAAATCAGTCCAAAATGTACAATAAACACCCACGTGTGTTTTCACTACTCTGTGAAGTAAATCCGTCAGGGACCGCGGTCATCATTTGCTTTACATTAAGCGCATACTACAACAACGACGTACAGCATTAGTTTTTATCAAAACTATTTTTAACTAGCTATGAAAAATTTGATCCTTTCCTTGATGCAAGTATCTCCATCCCAGAAAACAAGTCCCAGTAAAAGGAAAGATTTCCAACATCTGCTAACACCACACTTGCTCTCCTGCAGTTTGACAACTTGGTTTCCTCCCACACTGAAATACATGCTGTTGCAAATCCCAGTATCTTTCTTCACTCCTGCTTTCACACTTCATAACATGTGTATCACGAATCTCAAGACCTGACAGACTGTTCCACTGCAATTTTTTTTACTCCTTTTGTTCTGACACTTTCTAACACAGCTCTTCAAACTTAACAGAATATCCCTTTGCAGTTAAGTATTTTCTACCTTTGATTAATTCCTGCAAGCCTGCAGTTCTCTTCCTGAATACAACTTCACCGACAGGAAGTAAATCAAAATCCAACAAGGCCGTTTTCTTCCTTCTCACCTGCCAAGATGGTGTTGATCTCCCCGTCCCTCCTCTCACCCATTCCACATCGCCTGCCTTAGTCTTCCTTAGGGTTCTGCTGCCTCTGGCTCCTGTTCCTTGCCATACGAGTCTATTACAGTTTTTTCCGTAACAGAGTCATCTCCTTGGTCCTACTTCATTCTCTGGGATCACTGAATACGGTCTAGATTGCAACTCATCCTCACCCTTCGTCACCCATGTCTTTCCTTGCAAAATACCAGGAGCAGTGTTCAACCCCCAGTGATGCTGGACCCTTTGGGAACCAACTTCTAGCTCCTCATCAGGGAACCACAAAGTCCCAAAAATCCTAGCCCAAACCAGGAGCTCCTTTACATGGAGTCCAGAGCTGGAAACCTTGGGATGTTTGGGGACTTTCAGATTTTCAGACATGGAGTTTGGATAGAGGCAGACCATGTGCACAAGCTAGGAGACACCAGTGTTTGTGGGCTCCTGTTACCTAATAGTCTAAACTGTTCCGTATGACACAACGTAGCCATGGACAGTCTTGGTTTTGAACTGTCTCTTCACACACCCGAACTTGTGAGAATGGTGGACTTTGAGAACAAATACTAGTCTTGATTTCAAAAGGAATCTACTCCTGCTCTCTGACCAATGGTCCCTCATTTTTCCTTGTAGTCTGTAGTCTACTTCTCTGATCACTTGCTGACCTTTGTTCCACATGTACATTGTGAGGTTTTGGGACACATTCTTTCCGATCATATTTTAACCCACCAGGTCGATTTGCACTGTTAATTTAATGTGCCAAGGGGTACTTTTTATGCGAAAACACCCAAGTTCTTCAGCACACCGTTCATAAACTTGTAGATTCCCCCTACAGCTGTGCACCAGGATGACAACCGGAGCACCCCAGGTGTAGCGTAGACCCAAGGTCCCCAGGAGCTGACCAACTGGAGCGTGCCCAGGGCCAGCAGCTGGTGCAACCTCTAGGGCCAGCTGGGAGACAGTAGAGGTGTGGTCCTGGACCCACAAAGGGTCACAGCAAATAATCAAGTTCTTTTCTTAGTTGTGCCACGTCGGTTGATAATACCGATGTACCTACGGAGTCCTTGCCTAGGCCTCTACTACAGTGCCAACGCAAATGTAAGTGTAATTCTTTTAACAAAGGCAAAAATTTCAAAATAAATTAAAACTCAAACCATCGCAGCATTCTACAGTACTGTAATTATTCCTTTTCTTTCGATAACTGGATACTGATACTAACTTACTCATCTGCAGGAGACAAGCTATAGCAGCAGTAGTGAACCTGATGTTACATGGCCAAGAGCCCTGCAGTAACACATACAGCAAATCGTTTCTACTTCATGAACTACAAACACCCATCTAGGGCTTAGATACCAGAGGAATTCCCAGCAGTCCCTTGTGCTACCACACATGCTATTTACATGAAAAAATATTTTTATGTGTAGTAAATTGTTTGAAACTTGGCATGACAGATTCCCATTAACACCAACAGGAATGATTATGGCTCCATCTCATTTCCAGTAGCCACCAGGGCTCACGTTACTGTCAAGAAGGCCAAGATGTTCCCCATGTTGAGTACGGTTCAGTTGGTAACTTTGGATCTCACCCAAAGTCAACAGAAAGATGCATTTGTGGCACTGGGGTTGGCCTACCCTCTCCACAGTTATGTTTTTATTAAGGCTATAGCTGCCGTTCGGGATGCAGCAAGTCAGGGGGTCATCATTTTACAAACTGCAAGTTGGCTTTTATACCCGAGACCAGGAACACGTGCTGGAACACGGACATACGCTGTGGGCATGGAAAAGAGGTACACAGGCAATTATTTCTAAGAAGGAGAAAGGGAAAGTAAAAGCATGAAAGTTCTGTAAAGGTCAACTTCTGTTGCCACAGAAATAACTTTGCTTATGGCAATGAAACCTGAAATTATTCTCCAAGTTTAAAGCATATTGCTTATCTTCAGAAAAAAAGAGCTGCCAAGAATAAGGAAGTGGTATGCTCGGTCACAAGTAACATCATTATCAGCAAATATACAATGGGATAAAGATTTTTAGGTTCCTGTAGTGGCTTAGAGCAACCACATGGGCAAAATCTTGGCACAGAGAAGTGAAAAGTCTAAAGGATTCAAGTGAACATAACAAGAGAGCAGCTGCATTGTCTATTTAGAACAACACAGGCTACCAAGAGCCAAAAGTCTATTTAAAGGGGTTTACACACAATGCAAGGAAAGTTATTAGAAGATGGAACAAAGATGTATGTGGAAAGCAACTGGTAAATGTTTCTCTCAGATACTCAGAACCACGTGGATTTAAGAGAAAACCTAAGGCTAGAGATGGGAAAAGAAGAAAGTTTCTGTTTGTTCTTTCACAGCACACAGCAGTGTTGAAAACTTTCTGGGATACATCAAACCCCATCTTGGTTTTTGCTTCCTGATCTTACTTGCATTCTGATTATTCTGAGGAATAAATTATGTTTCAGATGTGAGCTGTCAGTGCACACACCACAGCAAAAGAGGTAGAAGTACTTGACTCTCCTTTACGAGCCATTAATTTCTGTATTTTAAAGATTCTCTCCTGAAAAAAAAAAACCCACCTCTCATTTTCATTTCAAGGGATAAGTATAGAAGAAAAATAAATTCTCAAAGAACTAGAGTACTACAGGGTCTCTGACTTTTAAAAGAATTTTGCATATATGAGTCTTGCTGGAAGAACACCCAGTCTCTCTCTTACTGTTTAAATCATTTGAATATATTTAAAAAAAAAAAAAACAAACCTGCCCAATTTTTAGTTTTTATTTCTTCCACATCAGCTTGGGTGTGTATCCATCACCTAATATCCCAATACTATCAATTCTTTGGTCATTCCTAGGAGTTTCCATTACACAATGTAAATGAGATGTAAATATCAAAGAGTTACAAACAAGGAACAGAATTTTCCTGTGGTAATCCCTCCAGACCTTCTTCTGAATGGAAGCACAAATGCAAAACCTACCAGCCTTCTGGTTGACGTTTGTACGTGGATGTTACTAAAACTGCCTTGTCACCATCCCATTTCTGAGCAGTGGCAATTCTTCGCTAGTGCTCTGACCACCTCAGCCTTACCACAGTGGTGCTTCAGGAAGAAAAAGTGGCCTCAGACCTTCATGTAGACATAAACCAAAACCAGAAACAAAACTCCCGCTGCTTAAATACCAGTTGCAAGCCAGCCCGGTCACACTACGCGATTACATTTTAACTACGTAGCCAAAGTAAGAGCAGCTACCTACCATAATCCCTGAGAACAGGAGCATAGCAAAAGGGGTTTAGGTTGTTTGGGGGGTTTTTTGTACAGCACCTCTTTGCAGGCTTTAATCCTATGAACACACCTGCTTAACTTCACAGGCAGAGCGGCCTACCTATCTGAATGCTGTAACTCTCAGGTTAAGCAGGTGTCTAACTGCTTGCAAAATCAGGGTCTTAAATGGAAAACTAATCACCTAAGAAGTGGATTTATGCACAACACCTGGCTGCTGCTGCTGAGCTCATCTGTGTGGGGATTTATCTGGCAGAGCCCACCAGTTCTACAACAGTTGTAACTAACCCTACACAGCATAGAAGCGGGGAGTTAACCCTAAATAATGATTAAAGAAAGGGAGGTTCTTTGCTTCAGAAAGAAGGTGACACCAAGTACCTACAAAGCACACATTTAGACTTAACTCCAGCAAGAAACTCTTGTCAATAAGTGGGTGCTACATGCAATTAACAGCAAAAATGCCGATGAGAAAAAGCTGAAGCGGGAATAACTTTCCTAGGAAACTCTCCAAAAACACTGAGGTACAAAGAGACCAGATCGAAAAAGCCAAAAAGTACAACATGCAGTATTTCTGAGCTAAAGGATATAACGTTCCCATCCACAATGTTCAGTGAAAGAGGAAACTACACCAGAGACCCCAAAACCATCCTGAAGTTCTGATCTTTTCCCGTTTTCCATCAGAGCTCTGCACTCCGATTCATCCTCAGTGACCAGCACACCCCGGCACTGGGGGGGGTGCACCATATGGCTCGCTTTAACCGCGTGAATTGCACGCTGGGACATGAATGGAACGGCTCCACGTACACAGTCAATCTCCAGTTCCAGGCTTGGGCGGAATGGGGATTACACTGCAGGCTGCGGCCGCTCTGGGAACGAGCAGGGCTTCCGAGAGGGGCGGCACAAGGCAGGCTCAGGCTTCTGTTCTGCACCTCTGAAATCTGCTGGGCCGCTGCAAGTTCTGGGAGTGCTTTAACCTGGATGACTCAGCGTTTTATTGGAGCATTTTTAATGCAACGGCAATCTAATAACGTAATTTTTCATACTGTTTCCCTGCACAGCACAGTAAATTTCACGTTTTAAAAGAAAGATGTAAATCTACAGCAGCAGAGGCCTGCTGACATTTTTATTCTTGCTACTGGCAAGCCTCAGCTAATGCCAGTGGCATCAGTCCCAGTGTTCACTAGCGAGAGGAACTAAGTCTTGGCTAACTTAACTAAGGGTACTGGTCACTTCATCCTGAAAGGGAATACTGTATTTAGCTTATATGATTTGTTTCCTCTTCACGAGAAATGGAAAAACATTTCTGGTATTCAAGGCAAAAAAAAAAAAAAGTATTTTTGGTTTATCACCAATGACCAGCATCAAAACTCACATTAAAAAACCCAACTCCCCAGCATCCTGATTACAGCCTAGTTATTCCCCAGCCACATTTAAAAGTCTGGCCTGCCCATTCCAGCATTTCAGTGCAATTTTTATTGACCTACTAACCTGTAACTCTGGGAAGCCTGGAGCTAAGAATGCAATAATGACTAGCAAATACAAGACTCCAAACAGAGTGTAATAACCTTAAGTAAACTACTGCCAAGCAAAAGTCCTGCAGATCAAACAGTTCCCACGAAGCCTTATGCTATTAACTAGGAAAAAAAGCCCCGTGATATCTCCATAGCCATGCACAATAACAGAGCGCTGTGCTTCTGTTTACTTACATAGCTTATCTGCAACTCAGTAATGTATACGGTCCCCCCCCAGATGTAAATCACTTGGCTATTTAATGTTACTTCACTTGTTAAGAACTTTGCTAGCTTTCTACCGGTAAACAAGGGGGTTATCCAGAATATCAACTTTTAGGGGTTGTAAAAATTTACAGTGGATGTTTATAAAGCATTTCAACTCGGGAGTCAATTTTGTATCATTACGTGGAGAAAAAGTCTTGCAAACAAGTTAGCAACAATGTGATATTTACCCGACTCTTCAAGGCCCAGTTGCACTTAGACCCTGTTTTAGGCATTTTGTGGATGGACAGTGGTCCCAGCATCCTACAAGAGCCAACAGACTCGAGAGCTGAAGGCTGACCCACAGCCCTGGGTCCCCCTGCGCCGCAGACCCACTTCACCCCCAGGGCTTCGCGCACTGGAACTCAAGCGCTTTTCTGCCCGACGTTCCTCTCCCAGCGGTACCAGCTCCTCCCAGCCATGTGTGCCGTGTGGAGGAGTCAGGCTTTGAGCAACGAGGAATAATAACGGCAGTTTCTTTAAGAGCCTCGCTCGGATGCTCCTGCCCGAGC
>NW_010241636.1:0-673 GCF_000690775.1 Eurypyga helias
CCAGCTCCACGCTGCCCACGCCTAGATGGACACCTCATATTCCCTCGTCTCCTGCAAAGGAAACAGACTGCGAGGGGTTGGACACTCGGTGCTGCGACGGGGCGTCTCGGATGGGGACGGGGCAGCTCCCACCCCGTAGGGGCCCTGGGGGTATGTCCCAGACCACAGACAGCCTTGGGGATGCATGTCCCATCCCATGTGTGCTCCCTGGATGCATGTCCCAGATGGTGTATGCCCCCTGGATTCATGTCCCATCCCATGTGTGCTCCCTGCATGGATGTCCCAGCTGGTGTGTGCCTGGGGGTATGTCCCAGACCACAGACAGCCTTGGGGATGCATGTCCCATCCCATGTGTGCTCCCTGGATGCATGTCCCAGATGGTGTATGCCCCCTGGATTCATGTCCCATCCCATGTGTGCTCCCTGCATGGATGTCCCAGATGGTGTGTGCTCCCTGGATGGATGTCTCATCCCATGTGTGCGCCCTGGATGGATGTCCCATCCCATGTGTGCTCCCTGCATGGATATCCCGTCCCATGTGTGGTTACTGGATGGATGTCCCATCCCATGTGTGGTTCCTGGTTGGATGTCCCATCCCATGTGTGGTTCCTGGATGGATGTCCCATCCCATGTGTGGTTCCTGGATGGGTGTCCCAGCTGCTGTGTGGTGCCAA
>NW_010241636.1:947-1340 GCF_000690775.1 Eurypyga helias
ATGTGGGGTGCAAAGATGGATGTCCGTCCTGACAATGGCCCCAGGACGGATATCCCACCCCACGTGTGGGCCCTGGATGGATGTCCCATCGCAGGCACGGTCCCTGAGTGGATATGCCAGCTCATATGTGAGCCCTGGATGGATGGCCTACCTAATCCATGGTCCTTGGAACGCATGACCCCATCCCACGTTGCCTCACCCCACGCACAGCCCCTGGCACGCACAGCCCATGTCCCATCCCATGCGTGGTCCCTGGATGGATCCAGGGTCCCACACGGTCCCTGGGTGGATATTCCAGCCCATGTGTGAGCTCTGGATGGATGTCCTACCTAATCCATGGTCCCTGGAACGCATGACCCCATCCCACATTGCCTCACCCCACGCACAGCCCCT